>NC_092148.1:19190932-19460932 GCF_045791955.1 Oncorhynchus clarkii lewisi
CTCTCTCTCTCTCTCTCTCTCTCTCTCTACCTCCCCTCCCTCTCTCCCTAGTGTATAAAGAGCAGACTGTGTAGTGTGTGCTGTGGCAGCCTCAGTGTTATGGGGAGACAGATGGGGGCCTGAGCCATCAGAGAGAGTAGCTTTGATCACAGTGAAGCCGGGGCCCTTTCAGCGGGCCGGAGCCTGTCAGATTTGCTGTGTGTGGCTTCTGGTGCTTGCGCCGACTGAGCTGTGTGTGTGTGTGCGTGCGTGCGTGTGTGTGTGTGTGTGACTGAGCTGTACTGAGCTGTGTAGCAGTGGAGGGGGGCTCAGGAAATGATCAAAGCCCAGGTAGAGTCTCTAATGGAGCTGTCAGTCGGGATAATCTTTCTCCTCCTTCCTCTTGCCAAACCTTTCAAGCCCTTCCAGCATATATGCAACTCTCCTCTTCTACTCCCCGGGTGGGTGCTTAGTCTATCAAACTCCTAGTAGTGTCTGTCTGCGATCTCTCGTGAACATTCACTCACTCTTATTCTCCAATCTCTTCTCTTCGATCACTTGTGGTCAAAAAGTGGAGGCACTCTCCTTGGTCTGCTTGTGGAGAAAACACACTGTTGGGCTCTGCTGTTCCTGGTGTGTGTGTGTTTGAACAGTTGTAATGCCAATAAAGAGAACCGCAATTGTGTTCAGCAGCACACACCAGGTTGGCCCGGCCTGTTCTCGCCGTGTTCTCCCTGTGTTCTGGGCCTGATCCTGGGATAGACCAGTCTCGTTAGACCCCTCTAGTGCTCTGCTCCACAGCCCAAGCCCCGGTCATTAGAATTGTTTGGGATGGAGAGCTGTTTGTCTGGGAGGAGACCGTAATGAGAGCCCACTCTACCAGCCACAGGTACCGCTGAGGGTCTGTAAGTGGCCCAAGTGGGGTGTGTGCTGAGCAGCCATGACAATGTCATTGGAGCCGCTGGGAGTGAATTGGTTGCAGTGGTCTGGAGTCACGTATTCAGGTTAGAACTAGAATGTTACTAGAACTACAATGGTAGAATACCGTACAGCTCGGAAGAGATGGTGTTGCTCAAGAGTTGGAGAACATTGTGGGAGTAAGTTAAAGGTCGTTTGTTTTGCTTCTTTTGTCGGATTGATGATGCATAATCATGCACGCTAACAAAGTTCCAATGGTGATTCACCACAATTAATTAAATGTGTTTATCTAGCATAAAGCACATTTTGAAATGCTCAGCATCTGTATGAAAGAAAGTATTGTGAAAGATATATTTGAAATTAGCATTCGAAAGGTCAAGCTTTGCGTCAGACTCTCACTGCATCAGAACATATTCATGACGGTATTTTTAGAGGGCTACAGAAGGCAACCGTATGGATAGGAGATTCTTCCACGCATATTTGTGTAGTTGCATACAGTGCATCATACAGCAACATTGATGATGCGTCATCAGTCTAATTCAGGGGAAAGAGAGCCAGTTAGCACCAAGCAGATGGCAGAAGAGGCTCGCACTCATAGCACTTTCTCAGTGCATTAAGAAAGTCCATTAGAACTATATTTAGCTTTAGTGGGCATTTGACGCCTCTCCAACTTCAATGTATTTAGTATATGGATATCTGAAATATCAGATATGAGTGTGACACAATTCATGTTTTGAGTTGCTGAAGATATATTGTTGGCTACAAAATAGTTGTATTTGCTGCCTGTGTTCTATCTCTGCCAACTCTGTAATTTGTTATGGATGACGGAGTGGGTGAGTGATTGAGAACTGTAAAGGGACTATTATCATCAGACTTCCTGGCAAACAGCAAGGCTTGAACAGCATGGTGTTCTGGCTAAATGCACTGTTATTTTGGAACAGGAGAAGAAGACGCTTTCATGATGATCATTGAATGTGCTCCTGCATTGTCTATGTCTCCTGACTGGAACACACCAACAGAGGAGAAGCGATCACTCTGGAGTGGGTGGAGGGTAGAGCTATGTTGAAACGGTGAATCTTTAATGCTTGTTGTGTGTTTTTGTTGCCTTGTCACTCCAGGTACTGTATCTCCAGGCCTGCTCACATCATGCCCCAAAATAAACCTAGCATTAAGTTTGTTATAGAATCTGCAGTGTGTGCAGGCTAGGCTATAGCATGTTTTATGGCAACCCAACATGGTCTGTGTGTAGTTGCGTAGTGTGACTGTTCGAGTGTTGAACTTACAGTAGATTGTCCGGAAGCCTAAAAACCAAGTTAGCTATGGTAGTTAACACGAGCTTGTGAGAATTATCTGAGAATTACCTGACCTAGGTTAGATAGCTAGAATCAAGAACTGGCGTGCTTTTTGTCTCCAAAAAAACTACTTGTGTGTAAGTATTAAAATTGCATCACATACTGAAATAGTCTTTAGAAGTTGGAAGCTCCTCTGGGAGCAAGAAAGGAGAAAAGGCTATTTTTCCTCTGCAGTGGGTCTATGCCCAGCCTGGCCCTGTTTTAGGAAGAGTTTCCACAGTGGAACGACAGCTGCTGACCTCGAAGGTAATGAGATGGGGGCTTTTGATTAAGTTGCGCTCTGATTTGAGAGTATAATTGAACGTGTTGCAGATAGTGCATTTGCCGTATCGACAAGCGACTCTGCAAAGGCCAGGATGTTAATTCGTCTCTCGAGTGTTGCTGAGGTTTTCATTCATCACTGTAGCACTGTGTGTGTTTTGCGTGTTTGCGTGTGTGTGTAGGGCAAAATCAGCAGCTTCTGTATCAGTTGTTCAGCAATTCTCAACCTGTCGTGCCGCAGTGTGAAGACACATTTTAATCACTTCCCTTTGCACTCTCTTCATGGAGATTGTGCTGAGTGATGCAGTTGGATGTAGATCTGCTAGACATTATGACGTGATTATAGGTTCAGACCTCTTCCAAAGCACTGTAAAGACAGATAGGAGACAGGATGAAAAAAGGCCCAATTAAGCACATTAAACATTTGTAAATGCCTTTCTAAAGTTTTTCCCAGACCTGGCTACCTTTCTATCCCTATCTTAGTCTTTCTTCCTGCCTCACCCTTCTCTATTCTCTCCATTGCTTTCTTCTCTCCACCTCCCTCCATCCCTTGTTCTTTCTGTGCCAGCTTGTCAGGCAGAGAGCCAGTGTAGCAGCCAGGAGTCCAAGACCCCCTTGCGGGGACATGGCGACACTAGAGTAATGACTGTCTCAGATACCCTCCAGTAGTCGTTGTCGTGTGTGTGTGTGTGTGTGTGTGTGTGTGTGTGTGTGTGTGTGTGTGCGTGCGTGCATACGCGTGTGTGCTTGCAAGCGTTCGTGTGAGATAGTGAAAGGTAAATAGAGCGAAAATGAAGGAGAGAGTTTGCTCATGACTTAAAGATTGTATACAGTGCAATCACTTTTTCCACATTTTGTAATGTTATAGCCTTTTTCTAAAAATGTTCCTCATCAATCTACACACAATACCCCATAATGACAGAGCAAAAACAGGTTTTTTGAAATGTTTGCTAATTTTTAAAATAAATATAACATAAATATCACATATACATAAGTATTCAGACCCTTTACTCAGCACTTTGTTGCAGCACCTTTTGGCAGTGATTACAGCCTCGTATCTTCTTGGTTATGACACTACAAGCTTGGCACACCTCTATTTGGGGAGTTTCCCCCAATCTTCTCTGCAGATCCTCTCAAGCTCTGTCAGGTTGGATGGGGAGCATCGCTGCACAGCTATTTTCAGGTCTCTCCAGAGATGTTCAATCGAGTTCAAGTCCAGGCTCTGGCTGGGCCACTCAAGGACATTCAGAGACTTGTCCCAAAGCCACTCCTGCGTTATCTTGGCTGTATGCTTAGGGTCGTTGTCTTTTTGAAAGGTGAACCTTTGCCCCAGTCTGAGGTCCTGAGTGCTCTGGTGAAGGTTTTCATCAAGGATCTCTCTGTACTTTGCTCCATTAATCTCTCCCTCGATCCTGACTAGTCTCCCAGTCCCTGACGCTGACAAACAGCCCCACAGCATGATGCTACCACCACCATGCTTAACTGTAGGGATTGTGATAGGTTTCATCCAGACGTGACTCTTGGGATTCAAGCCAAAGAGTTCATTCTTGGTTTCATCAGACCAGAGAATCTTGTTTATCATGGTCTGAGAGTCCTTTAGGTGCCTTTTGGTAAACTCCAAATGGGCTGTCATGTGCCTTTTAATGAGGAGTGGCTTCTGTCTGGCCACTCTACCATAAAGGCCTGATTGGTGGAGTGCTGTAGAGATGGTTGTCCTTCTGGAAGGTTCTCTAATCTCCACAGAGGAACTATGCAGCTCTGTCAGAGTGAATCTTGGTCACCTCCCTGACCAAGGCAATTCTCCTCCAATTGCTCAGTTTGACTGGGCGGCCAGCTCTAGCAAGACTCTTGATGGTTCCAAACCTCCATTTAAGAATGATGGAGGCCACTGTGTTCTTTGAAACCTTCAATGCTGCAGAATTGTTTTGGTACCCTTCTCCAGATCTGTGCCTCGACACAATCCTGTCTCGGAGCTCTACGGACAATTCCTTCGACCTCATGGCTTGGTGTTTGCTCTGACATGCACTGTCAACTGTGGGACCTTATATACACAGCTGTGTGCCTTTCCAAATCATGTCCAGTCAACTGAATTTACCACAAGCGGACTCCAATCAAGTTGGTTAAACATCTTAACAATGAACAATGGAAACAGGATGCACCAGAGCTCAATTTCGAGTCTCATAGCAAAGAGTCTGAATACTTTATGTAAAGGTGTTTCTGTTTTTTATTATTAATACATTTGCAAAAATGTTTAAAAAAAACTGTTTTCGCTTTGTTATTATTGGGTATTGTGTGTAGATTGCTGAGATTTGTTTTTATCCAATGGAGAATAAGGCTGTAATGTAACAAAAAGTGGAAAATGTCAAGGGGTCTGAATACTTTCCAAAGGCACTGTATTTGCATGTCATGCTGATGTGAGTGTGTGTAGGTGTGTGTGTGTGTGTGTGTGTGTGTGTGTGTGTGTGTGCGTGTGCATGTTCCTGTGTCTCTCTGTGTGTGCTAGATCCAGGTGGTGGAAGATAAAGGGCTTAGAAGTGATCCCGTCGTGCTACCGCTTCCCCACCAGCAGGGGGGGTTTTACGTAACACAGCAGTCTGCAGTGGATGATATCCGCCACGATATCTGTCTCACACACATTCAACTCATTTGACCGTGAACCGGGCATGGTCAGGCATCACACACACACATTGCAGACCTGACTACACATAGGCATACACACACACACACACACACACACACACACACACTCACACACTCACACACATGCTAACACACACGCTACAACCCAACTAGCTAAGCCCCCAACCGAGTGTAGTCTGAAACGTTACACCCAGACACTGCCTACATGAACACTCACATACTCACAGAGACAAACAAAACCTAATCAGATGTCATACAAGGATGAACAGACAGAAGAGAGACCAGGGTAATGCCACTGGTCAGTGGGTAGAATGGTGCAGAGTAATCAATGTCCTTCCTGAAATCGCACTCACCATCCGTGTCATTGGGTGACCTTGTGTCACCCTTCTGTAGTCCTCCATCCTTCCATCTCTCCCTCTATCCCTCCATCAGCAGAGTGTGAAACACTGGGTCACTGATGCGAGGAGAGGGATGACTTAGGCCTCTGAGTTCCTCCACACAGACATAGGTGGTTCCATGTGAAGTAGCATGAACATTGAGCATCCGCCATTTATCATAACGATGGGAAGAACTGGACAAGCGTGTGTCGAAGGCGGGAGTATGTAGATCACTCTAGGGGCAGTAAAGGTCATTGAACTGAAATATGACACCATTTTAAAATGTATTGCTGTCGTATAGTGTGTACTTTTGACTTAATCATATTTCTTCCACCACAGGAAACTGTCCATAGTTTGTTAAATCAAGTGAATGACCCTTAACATGCAGACGTGTCGATCATATGTCTCAGTGAACTGTAAACCTTCCTTTTGTTATTCTGTTCGTCAGTTGTGGTTAAAGAGCACAGCTTAATGGAACAATGCTTATACAATATGCAGGTTCAACATATTTCCTCTTTCTTTTCCTGTAATTTTTCATTCCAAACAGTAATCCCCCACCACCCATTGTCATTTTCACACACTACTGGTAGTAGTTGGAGAAAAATGTCAAAAAATAACTTTCCAATTACAGTCACTTTACAGTCACTTTAGGGGTCAGAATTAGACAGAGTCCGACCTTGGCCTGTTTTTTCTGTATGCCTCATGATAAACAGTGTACATTCTCTCCGAGCTATTTAGCAGTTACCTAAGGTGTTTGGTTCAATGTCCCTGGACCCGGGTTACAGTCCTGGACAAGGCTAAACCCCAAATTCACTGTAACACATTTCATGATGGAACAGCTCTGTGGCTGTTGTGTTTTACCGAATGTTGTGTTTTACCTACGATATCTGCCTTGTTATTGGTGTGTCTTTATCATGCTCCGTCGAACTGAAATCATGTCTTCTCCAAGCAACACAGGTCAGCTCCTCAGAGCTGCAAGACGTGTTTCAAGAGACCTCCTCCAACATTTTCCAGATCAACGCAAATGGTGAGTCTTGTAAATATGTTTGTGTGTGTATATGTGGAACTGTGCTTTTTCTGTTATACTGTTGATATAAACTCAGCAAAAAAAGAAACGTCCTCTCACTGTCAACTGTGTTTATTTTCTTGCAAACTTAACATGTGTAAATATTTGTATGACCATAACAAGATTCAACAACTGAGACATAAACTGAACAAGTTCCACAGACATGTGACTAACATAAATTGAATAATGTGTCCCTGAACAAAGGGGGGGTCAAAAAGTAAAAAAGTAACAGTCAGTATCTGGTGTGGCCACCAGCTGCATTAAGTACTGCAGTGCATCTCCTCTTCATGGACTGCACTAGCTTTGCCCGTTCTTGCTGTGAGATGTTACCCCACTCTTCCACCAAGGCACCTGCAAGTTCCCGGACATTTCTGGGGGGAATGGCCCTAGCCCTCACCCTCCAATTCAACAGGTCCCAGACGTTCTCAATGGGATTGAGATCCGGGCTCTTCGCTGGCCATGTCAGAACACTGACATTCCTGTCTTGCAGGAAATCACGCATAGAACGAGCAGTATGACTGGTGGCATTGTCATGCTGCAGGGTCATGTCAGGATGAGCATGCAGGAAGGATACCACCTGAGGGAGGAGGATGTCTTCCCTGTAATGCACACATTGAGATTGCCTGCAATGACAATAAGCTCAGTCTGATGATGCTGTGACACACCGCCCCAGATCATGACGGACCCTCCACCTCCAAATTGATCCCACTCCAGAGTACAGGCCTCGGTGTAACTCTCATTCCTTCGACGATAAACGCAAATCCGGCCATCACCCCTGGTGAGACAAAACCGTGACTCGTCAGTCCAGCACTTTTTGCCAGTCCTGTCTGGTCCAGCGATGGTGGGTTTGTGCCCATAGGCGACGTTGTTGCCGGTGATAACTGGTGATGACCTCGGCATATTGCGGACAGTCTGAGCACTGATGGAGAGATTGTACGTTCCTGGTGTAACTTGGGCAGTTGTTGTTGTCATCCTGTACCTGTCCCGCCAGTGTGATGTTCGAATGTACCGTTCATGTGCAGGTGTTGTTACACATGGTCTGCCACTGCGAGGATGATCAGCTGTCCATCCTGTCTCTCTGTAGCGCTTTCTTTGGCGTCTCACAGTACGGACTTTGCAATTTATTGCCCTGGCCACATCTGCAGTCCTCATGCCTCCTTGCAGCATGCCTGATTAGCAGGGATGAGCAGGGCATCTTTCTTTTGGTGTTTTTCAGAGTCAGTAAAAAGGCCTCTTAAGTGTCCTAAGTTTTCATAACTGTGACCTTAATTGCCTACCATCTGTAAGCTGTTAGTGTCTAAACGACCATTCCACAGGTGCATGTTCATTAATTGTTTATGGTTCATTGAACAAGCATGGGGAACAGTGTTTAAAACCTGTTTGGGATAGGGGGCAGCATTGGGAAGTTTGGATGAAAAGCTTGCCCAGAGTAAACTGTTACTCAGGCCCAGAAGCTAGGATATGCACATAATTTGTAGATTTGGATAGAAAACACTCTCAAGTTTCCGAAACTGTTAAAATACGGTCTGTGAGTATAACAGAACTCATATGGCAGGCGAGAAACTGAGAAAAATCCAACCAGGATGTGGGAATTCTGAGGTTTGTAGTTTTCAAATGAATGCCTATCCAATATCCAGTGTCTGTGGTGTCAGATTGCACTTTCTAAGGCTTCCAGTAGATGTCAACAGTCTTTAGAAGTTGTTTCAGGCTTCTATTGTGAAAGGGGAGAGAATAAGACCACTCAGAGTAAGTGGCTCAGCTGAAAGCCATGAGTTGTTTATCAAGCTTGGCCATGAGAGCATCCTTGGTTATCTTTCTTTTCTATTGTCAACGCTGTTGTCCGGTTGAAATAATATTGAATATTTATGATAAAAAGATCCTAAGGATTGATTATAGACATCGTTTGACATGTTTCTATGAACTTTAATGGAGCTTTTTTGACTTTTCATCTGGGTGTTGTGCTCACGCTTTGTGCATATGGATTACCGAACTAAACGCGCAAACAAAAAGGAGGTTTTTGGACATAAAGATTAACTTTATTGAACAAAACAAACATTTATTGTAACATGGAGTCCTGGGAGTAACACCAGCAGAAGATCATCAAAGGTAAGTGATTCATTTTAACGCTATTTCTGACTTTTGTGACACCTCTCCTCGGCTGGAAAATGTCTGTATGTTTTTTTGTGGCTAGGCGCTGTCCTAACATAATCGCATGGTGTGCTTTCGCCGTAAAGCCTTTTTGAAATCGGACACTGTGGTTGGATTGACAAGAAGTTTATCTTTAAAATTATGCATAATACTGCATAATAGTTAAGAGATTTTTGAGATGTTTGAGATGTTTTGAGATGTTTGAGGAATTTTATTATGAGATCTTTTTCATTTAAAAAAAAAGTTTAGTGGAGGGGTGTTCCTCATACCAGAAAGGTTCAACCCTTTACAATGAATATCTGTGAAGTTATTTGTATTTTTACGAATTATCTCTGAAAGACAGGGTCCCGAAAAAGGGACGTTACTTTTTTTGCTGGGGTTAGTACTGTAAAAGCACTTGAACTTATGCTATATGTTTCTCCCCATCCCAGTTGTAACATTAGAGAAGAGTCTTCAATCTTTGGGAACGTCCAGAGACACTGCTGAACTGCGACAGAGCCTGTGAGTAATCACAACACGCACGTGCACACACACGCACACACACACACACACACACACACACACACACACACACACACACACACACACACACACACACACACACACACACACACACACACACACACACACACACACACACACAAACACACACGCAAATTATAGTACTTACATATTCATATCAACACATTAGTGTGCAACTCAAGCGAGTAACTCACCGGCTTCCTCCCTCAATTAACCAACCGTCTGAACACTAACCATTTACTGCTGTGTTATTGACATCACATACTGCTGCAACCATGCATTAGCTACAGATAAAGTGTAGCCTGATACATAGCCTCTGAGTGTTCATGCTGCTTGACCTGTCTGTCCTTTAATCATGCCGAGGGTCACATTAAGCTCAGTAGCTCCAGAACAGAGAATATTTTCTACATATTTCAATGTCCTCTTTCATAGCCGATATTGATTATACTTGTTTTAGTTGAGCTGCCAGCAATTACCAAATTCCTGCCTGATGACAAAGTGGCCAATCTGAGATGATTGTGTCTGTTTAAAATGCATTACACCCCACTGTGCTGCCTGGCATGTCATCAATTCTATGAACATTTTTTTATGATCACCTTGGAAACCTACACTGTCTGAATGTGTGTATGTGTGTGTGTTTCTTTTGCGTTCTGTTGCTTTCTTTAATATTGGTGCAGGATGTGAACCATTATAGACAATGATCTGGGCTCACTGCTCTGAATTACTGGAAAGAAAATGGTTTTCCATGTGATGTGACCCCTCTGTGTCAGCTGTCAACAGCTACAGTATTGTATGCATTCTAGTGTCTTGAAAGGATGGTTGAATGGCACAGTTGAATGGTTGAATGCTACAGACGAATGGTTGAATGGTGCAGTTGAATGGTTGAATGCTACAGTTGAACGGTCGAATGGTACAGTTGAATGGTTGAATTGTGCAGTTGAATGGTTGATTTGTGCAGTTGAATGGTGCAGTTGATGTCACGCCATGGCCTTAATTATCTTTGTTTTCTTTATTATTTTGGTTAGGCCAGGGTGTGATATGGGTGATTTATGTGTTTAGGCTTGTCTAGAGTTTTTTGTAGATTTATGGGGTTGTGTTCAGTTTAGGTGTCTAGGTAAGTCTATGGTTGCCTAGATTGGTTCTCAATCAGAGGCAGGTGCTTATTGTTGTCTCTGATTGGGAACCATATTTAGGCAGCCATATTCTTTGGGTATTTTGTGGGTGATTGTTTCCTGTCTTTGTGTTTTATGCACCAGTTAGGACTGTTACGGTTTTCACGTTTATTGTTTTGTAGTTTGTTCATGTTTGAGTTTTCTTATTAAAGAACCATGAACTATAACCACGCTGCGTTTTGGTACGCCTCACCTTCCCAGGAAGAAAGCCGTGACAGAATCACCCACCACAACAGGACCAAGCGGCGTGGTGACAGGCAGCGCCAGCAGGAGCAGCGCAATCAGGACTTCTGGACATGGGAGGAAATCCTCGACGGGAGAGGACCCTGGGCAAAGCCAGGGGAGTGTTGCCAACCCAAGGTGCAGCAGGAGAAGCGGCAGCAGGAGCAGCGCAAGGAGGAATGGACATGGGAGGACGAGTTGGACGGTGATGGACCCTGGACACAGCCGGGGGAATATCGCCGCCCCAAGGCAGAGCTGGAGGCAGCCAAAGCGGAGAGGCGGCGGTTTGAAGAGGCAGCACAGAAGCAGGGCTGGAAACCCGAGTGTCAGCCCCAAAGGGGGGGCACACAGGAAGTATGGTGAAGCCAGGTAGGAGACCTGCGCCAACTTCCTGTGCTTACCGGAGAGCGAGAGAGCCTGGGCAGTCACCAAGTGCCATGAAGCCGGCTCTACGCATCTGGTCTCCAGTGCGTCTCCTTGGACCGGCGTACATGGCACCAGCCTTACGCATGGTGTCCCCGGTTCGCCTGCACAGCCCAGTGCGGGCTATTCCACCTTGCCGCACTGGCAGGGCGACCGGGAGCATTCAACCAGGTAAGGTTGGGCAGGCTCGGTTCTCAAGAGCTCCAGTGCGCCTGCACGGTCCAGTTTATCCAGTGCCACCTCCACGCACCAGCCCTCCGGTGGCAGCCCCCCCCCCACCAGGCTTCCTGTGCGTGTCCAGAGCCCAGTACTCCCTGTTCCTCCTCCCCACACTCGCCCTGAGGTGCGTGTCTCGGCCCAGTACCACCAGCGCCGGCACCACGCACCAGGCCTACAGTGCGCCTCGTCTGTCCAGAGCTGCTAGAGTCTCCCGTCTGTCCAGAGCTGCTAGAGTCTCCCGTCTGTCCAGAGCTGCTAGAGTCTCCCGTCTGTCCAGAGCTGCTAGAGTCTCCCGTCTGTCCAGAGCTGCTAGAGTCTCCCATCTGTCCAGAGCTGCTAGAGTCTCCCGTCTGTCCAGAGCTCCTAGAGTCTCCCGTCTGTCCAGCGCTGCCAGAGCCTTCCTCCTCTCCAGCGTTGCCGGAGCTGCCCGTCTGTCCAGAGCTGCTAGAGTCTCCCGTCTGTCCAGAGCTGCTAGAGTCTCCCGTCTATCCAGAGCTGCTAGAGTCTCCCGTCAGTCCAGAGCTGCTAGTCTCCCGTCTGTCATGAGCCGCCGGAGCCGCCAGTCAGCATGGAGCCGCCAGAGCCGCCAGTCAGCATGGAGCCGCCAGAGCCGCCAGTCAGCCAGGATCCTCCAGAGCCGCCAGTCAGCCAGGATCCGCCAGAGCCGCCAGTCAGCCAGGATCCGCCAGAGCCGCCAGTCTGCCAAGATCCGCCAGAGCCGCCAGTCAGCCAGGATCCGCCAGAGCCGCCATTCAGCCAGGTTCCGCCAGAGCCGCCATTCAGCCAGGATCTGCCAGAGCTGTCAACCTGCCTGAGCTACCCCTCAGTCCTGAGCTACCCCTCGGTCCTGAGCTTCCTCAGTAATGAGGCACCCCTCAGTCCAGGTGGGTCCTTTGTTAGGGTTACTAGGCCAAGGTCGGCGGCGAGGGTCGCCACTCAAAGCATGCTAAAAAAGTGGACTAAGACTGTCCCGCGCCAGAGCCGCTACCATGGACAGACGCCCACCCAAACCCTCCCCTATGGGTTTAGGTGTGCGGCCGGGAGTCCACACCTTTGGGGGGGGGGGGGGGGGGGGGGGGGTACTGTCACGCCCTGGCCTTAGTTATCTTTGTTTTCTTTATTATTTTGGTTAGGCCAGGGTGTGATATGGGTGATTTATGTGTTTTGTCTTGTTTAGAGGTTTTTGTAGATTTATGGGGTTGTGTTCAGTTTAGATGTCTAGGTAAGTCTATGGTTGCCTAGATTGGTTCTCAATCAGAGGCAGGTGTTTATTGTTGTCTCTGATTGGGAACCATATTTAGGCAGCCATATTCTTTGGGTATTTTGTGGGTGATTGTTTCCTGTCTTTGTGTTTTATAAACCAGTTAGCACTGTTACGGTTTTCACGTTTATTGTTTTGTAGTTTGTTCATGTTTGAGTTTTCTTATTAAAGAACTATAACATGAACTATAACCACACTGCGTTTTGGTCCGCCTCACCTTCCCAGGAAGAAAGCCGTGACAGTTGAATGGTTGAATGCTACAGTTGAACGGTCGAATGGTGCAGTTGAATGGTTGAATTGTGCAGTTGAATGGTTGAATGGTACAGTTGAATGGTTGAATGGTACAGTTGAATGGTTGAATGGTGCAGTTGAATGGTTGAATGGTACAGTTGAATGGTACAGTTAAATGGTTGAATAGTACAATTTAATGTTTGAATGGTACAGTGGAATGATCAAATCAAAGTTTATTTGTCACATGCGCCGAATACAACAGGTGTAGACCTTACAGTGATATTCTTACTTACAAGCTCTAACCAATAGTGCAAAAAAGGTGTTAGGTGAGCAATATGTAAGTAAAGAAATAAAACAACAGTAAAATGACAGGCTATATACAGTAGCGAGGCTATAAAAGTAGCGAGGCTACATACAGACACCGGTTAGTCAGGCTGATTGAGGTAGTATGTACAGGTAGACATGGTTAAATTGACTATGCATATATGATGAACAGAGCGTAGCAGTAGCGTAAAAGACGGGTTGGCGGGTGGTGGGTGGTGGGTGGCAGGACACAATACAGAAAGCCCGGTTAGCCAATGTGTGGGAGCACTGGTTGGTCGGCCCAATTGAGGTAGTATGTACATGAATGTATAGTTAAAGTGACTATGCATATATTATAAACAGAGAGTAGCGGCAGCGTAAAAAGAGGGGTTGGGTAGCCTTCTAGTCCGGGTAGCCATCTGATTACCTGTTCAGGAGTCTTATGGCTTGGGGGTAAAAACTGCTGAGGAGCTTTTTTGTCCTAGCCTTGGCACTCCGGTACCGCTTGCCATGCGGTAGTAGAAAGAACAGTCTATGACTGGGGTGGCTGGGGTCTTTGACAATTTTTAGGGCCTTCCTCTGACACCGCCTGGTGTAGAGGTCCTGGATGGCGGGCAGCTTAGCCCCAGTGATGTACTGGGCCTTTACGCACCACCCTCTGTAGTGCCTTGCGGTCAGAGGCCGAGCAATTGCCGTACCAGGCAGTGATGCAACCATGCTCTCAATGTTGCAGCTGTAGAACCTTTTGAGGATCTCAGGACCTATGCCAAATCTTTTTAATTTCTGCAGCCTTGTGTATGTTGACCCGTTTAAAGGTCTTACTCACGTCAGCTCCAGAGAGCGTGATTACACAGTCATCCGAAACAGCTGATGCTCTCATGCATGCCTCAGTGTTGCTTGCCTCGAAGCGAGCATAGAAGTGATTTAGCTCGTCTGGTACTGTTGAATGTTTAAACGGTAGAGTTGAATGGTACAGTTGAATGGTTGAATGGTGCAGTACAATTTGGATTATTTTCATGCTGAGTGGATGCCGCACACTCACGGCTACTCACTGCCACTTCCAACGACTACCGTAACTGTCGTAATTTTCACGAGAGGAGATTGTCTTCATCTATTTTTGTAATGGTGGGCATATTTTACAGTACACACAAATGCCCTGCCTCTGGTTAAGAATGTTAATCAACCATCTGCACCCATGGTCTACCTCTCTACTCCCGGCTACAACCACAATCTCACGGTTAATAGAATTGGACCCGTCCTTGTAATCGTGGAAATGCACACAGCAAAAGTCTAAGTGGATTAATTGCTCCCACTCTCTGAGTGTCATTGTCTTTGTTAGTGCATTAGGCATTCGGTGGCGACTCGTCCGTAACCCACCAGAGGACAAGGACACTGTTTAGAGGAGTGGAGAGGGAGCGGAGAGGGAGAGGAGATGGGGAGAAGAGAGGGAGAAGAAGAAGGAGGAGCGGCAAGATGAAGGGGAGGAGAGGAGAGAGAAGAGAACAGAGGAGGCAACAGACTGCTCTGACATACAGACAGAAGGCCAACTGCCACAGAGGGCCTCAAAGAGCCTCTCCTCAACCAGCCATAAGGCATACCTTCTGCCACGGGCTCCCCACAGCAAAGCCCTCACACAGTACAGTACATTAAAGTACATACACTGGAGCTATAGATGGAGGATACTGTAGGAAACGTTACGTCAATTACTGTATCTACCCAGGGCTTTCATCTTGCAGAGACAGATCCACATTTATCATGGAGTTAACTTGGAACCTTTTAGCAAATAACCCCTGTTTTCTTCATGGTGCTATAAAATGATATGACATTTTTGATGGGATATTAAATAGTGTCATATCAGACACACTGATGTTCCTACAAACAACCTCAACACATAACTCCACAGTACTGATCAAACTCAAATCAAATGTATTTATATAGCCCTTCTTACATCAGCTGATATCTCAAAGTGCTGTACAGAAACCCAGCCTAAAACCCCAAACAGCAGGCAATGCAGGTGTAGGAGCACGTACTACCATACTATACTGCCTTTTAACCATCAAGAAATATTCTGCTAAATTCACATTGTCACGAACTGGCTCAAAGCCCGTAAAAAAGGGAGACAACGTGGAGATAAGGAGTAACAAAACATATTTATTAAATAAAGTAAACTAAGTACAATATACAATGGTGTGTGTAATCAGTAATCAGTGGTGTAAGTCAGTGTTTTGCATGCATGAATGTGATAATGCAGGGTGTTGAAAGGTGCCAAAGCAAACAACCAAAAGGCCACCAAGAAACACAACAAAATCTAGAAAGGTGTCTGCATGGAGAGAGTCTCTTCCATGAATGGGGAAGTGGTGTATTTATCCTGGGACACACCGGGCCCAGGTGTTTCCCATGTAGCTGACGACCCTCCCAACTCCACCCACCAGCATCCTAATAAGGAAAACATGAGCAAAGAGAGAATATGGCAGACAGAGTGGGAGGGTCGTCACAACATCTATTACAAAATCCACAAAACTAATGTACTGTAAAATATATTATTGATAAAACAAGCAAGTCAAATATGCTTCCATTTGTGGATGAACGAACACCTTTACTGTGCAGACAATACGCTAAATTAGCCCTGTGCTAATATTTAGAAACATCATTTTTTCCACAAAAGTCATTTGTTTTCTACCATGCTACATGGGTTTAATTGAATCAATATGACCATACTCTATTTAGTTTTTTAAAGACAGCACTGTGGAACAATTCATTTAATGAAATCACATGAGGTGATATATAGATAGACAATGCTTGAAGGAGGGATGAAGAAGAAACTATATAAAACTGTTGTGGTGCGTGCATTTATGCTTGCATGAGAGGCCTTGAACAAATCCTATCTAAATCTAAATTCACAAAATCTTCCTAGACCGTGTGGAGATCTGCAATAAGAACATTGATTTAGTGTCTGGTGCTGTCTGTGCAGGCTTGGTCTCTGAGCCTGGTGCTCCCCTGGTCCCCTCTAGCCTATCTTGGACACAACATACTGCACAGTACAGCAGACCTGGGTTCAAGTACTATTTTAATTCATTTCAGATACTTTATCAGGGCTTGACTGAGGTTATGTGGCGCAATGGAAACAATGAAATAATCGCACAATTGCAAACTCTGCCCATGTAGTTCGCCAGACAGTCTAGAGCAGTGTTTCCTAAACTCGGTCCTGGAGACCCCAAGGGGTGCACATTTTGTTTTATTGCACTAGCACTACACAGCTGATTCAAATAATAACCTCATAATCAAACTTTGATTATTTGAATCAGCTGAGGAGTGTTAGGGCAAAAAACTAAACATGTACCCCTTGTGGTCCTGGGCTAAATCAAACACTAAAGGTAGGATTCTGAATATGATTTGAACCCAGGTCTGATGTACAGTACATTCTGTCCTGGTGCTCCCTGTAGAGACCCAGGGATGAACACGGCTAGAGAGACCTACTCCTTACCTCCCCACCCAAGTCCTCAAATATTGATCTAAATCTGGAGAGAGGAAATGAGGGGGAAAAATAGAGAGACAGACAGCCCTCAGTGTATTAGTGAACTCAGAACCAGGGCCATGTCACTGTAATTCTCTGGACACTGTGGGAAGAACCAAGCCAGCCTAGTGGAAAACAGTGGGAAAATAGGCTTCCTGTTTTCTTTCAGAGAGAGAGAGAGAAAGAGTGAGAGTGAGAGATCTTGAGGTTTAAGGCCAAGCAAAAGTACAGTCACGCTAGCTTCTGAGGGGAGAAATAAGTTGAGCTACAAGTATGGCCCCTAAAGCCAGAGAAAGTATGACCTCTGTGTTTTTTGTGTATGACATGATCCTGCTGTGTCTCTGTCACTCTGCATTGTCTCAGCAAGGTCATACTGTATCTGCCAGTGATCCATTCAAACCACTCACGAAAACAGCCATTCATAATGTTGTGCAGGAGTTGATTACTGCTTTACTTCCCCCATTCATGCAAGACCGGTTGTACTAGAACACATGTGAAAGCTGCTGTTGTTAATTAGAGTCCGTAGCTGTGGGCTGGATGAGGCACTTGTAATATCCAGGAAAAATATCTAGTCAATCGTATGACCCTGATACAGCTGAACGTTGGAGTTGGTTCAGCATGCTGGATCAAAAGTGTGCTCTAAGTGCTTCTAAATCCACCTGCATACTGTCACTAATAAAGCTTGACTGTGACCTTCTGTTGTATCTTAGGTAGGTAAAGGAAACATGCGCACACATACAAACGCACACACACATACACACACACCCACACTCTCACACACACACACACACAGGAACTAAAGGGATTAATAAGATGGCTAAACCTCTGGCTGAGGTGTCATCGTTTAACGGTTCAGTCAAAGACTTCTCAGACATCCAGAGGATTACGGTAAACTCACGGCTAGTTCATGCACCATCACAACAGGAACAAGATGACTGATCTATGTGGAGAAGGACTGTGCCTTTGGATCAGCAGGCATGAAATGAGTTAACCTAATACACAGGAGGTGAATATCCTAATTCTGTTGTCCTCAGGCCATACTGTATTCACTGTATGACATGGATTAGGATAACCTGTACTTCAATGGTTTTAACTTAAAACCATGCAACAACAAAAACATGTCAAATGTGTGAATAGAACACAACATTTATCAACATTATCATCAACATCTTCCAATGCTTCATGTACTAAACATAAAAATCCATTATGACCTGTTTTAATGAATTCCTGTGGATCATCTATGAGTCATTTTGCACCTGTTCTATAGTTAGTTTCTATGGATCATCTGTGTAGGTTTATGCCACTGTACCGAGCAGTATGTTGTGCCAAACTCTCTCGGTTCTCATCGCCCACTCTAGAGGACCCTCTCACACTCTTCTGACGTATCACATTACAAAGCTATCGAGATCTGTTAGTCACTGGCGCCCCCACAAAGATCTCAAGAGTAGGGACTCAGCAGCAGAAAAGTATGTAAAAATATAATGTGAATTGCAATCAGTCACCTCCAATGACTTTCTCCTTTGTGCTCTGCTTTGCATTCTTTTGTGGCTGATCAGCCCCAGTGAGAGAGAGATGGAGAGACAAAGAAAGAGTGGGAGAGAGGTGGAGCGTAGAGAGAGAGAGACAGTGAGAGAGGGATGGAGAGTGAATAGAGAGAGAGAGAGCACACAGGGAGACCTGTGACTAGTTGTCTGAAGGATAGTGTGTGAGAGAGAGGAGGTGCTGTCTTGATGTCCCCCATGTGTAATGCTGCCTCTGGGCAAGCAGGGTTCTGTTGAGACAGACTGCTTATTTGACTATGCTTAAGATTATCAACACAGTCTTGAATAGTATTATCCAACCAGATTTCTAAGGTCATAAGAACTCACCGACAGTTTAATTTCAACCAGTTCAGTTTCATCCTCCATGTTGCCTCAACACAATATCACTAGCCTCAGCCCTCACCTAAACCTAAAAACAACAAACCCAACTTCATCCAGAAACATTACTGCTCCACTGAGATAAAGAGCACATTTCCAACTTCATAAAAAACAACATTATTATAATATATTTTTTTAATCAACATTTAAAAGGAATAGTTTCACCATATTAAAACGAGAGTTCAGTTCACCTAACAGGGTTGACCTTAAAACGAGGAACAGACTTAAAGAAATCACTAGTCGCATGAAATAAATAATCATCTTTAGAAATGACAGTAACTAGGGACTTACAATGATGGTGAAAACTTGGATTATTATTTTTTTTTCTTGCAATCTTCCTAGAAGAAATTTGTTGCATTTTTCATGTGGTTTATATTAAAGGTAACTTCATTTAATATAACAGGTGTTTAAAATTCAATATTGTTGCACTATTTCTACTTATAATATCAAAGGGACGCAAATGACACTACCCAGAGATGCTTCAGTAAATGAGTGTGTGGGAGGAGACGTTGAAAACAAATGTGAACAGCTACAGGCAGTCAGTATTGATATTAGTGCAAGAAAATGTTTTTGTGCATGCAAATGTGACTATTCTCTATCAGAGATTTGAATATGATTTCCATAATCACAATAGTGTCTGAAATCAGTAAACTTACTGAATCTTATTGTGTTGTCTTCACAATGTACTGTTCGGCCAAATAAACCATGAGTGGCAGGCTGTAAGTGGAATTGTTTAAAATGATACTTATTGATTGAATCGCCATCCACACGTGTGCCACTATTTGATAATACATGTGCTTGTAGACAATAATTGGGGGTTCATTCATTCAACATAAAAATCCATACTGTCCTTGGCTGAAAGCTATAGCCATAATGAGTGCGCCTCCATCCTCCCACCACTGGGTGGCACTGTAGTTTGTAAGCTGCTGTGTTTTTTGATGGTGAAAGCCTGGGTGGCTCCTCTTTTTCTCCCCCTGGCAGAGGAAGAACACCCAGCTCCCTGCGTCCCTCACTGGGCCATTGTACAGGACATGTACACCTCTGCTCTGTCAGACTGTCGTTAATATTGATTCACTTAATTGGTTGAACTCAGAGTTCCCATGGAACTCTGAGTTCCCATCGCCCTGGCCAGCCCAGAAGGCACACTGTACGTTCTAGAATCCAGCGCCAGGGGATAAAAGCTGCCATGTCCTGCCACGTCCTCCAGAGTTCACAACCCCGAGAATAACCTCACTCATACCACCTTAGAAGCTAAAGACTATGTGCGTATCTCTTTGTCTTTTCGTCTTCTCTCTCTGGTACTCTCTCCCTCTTTATCTCACTCGCTTTCTCTTTCACTCTTTCTTTCTCTATGTCATTCTCTCTGGCTCTCTTTCTCTTCAATTCCAGACATTATACACAGCAGCAAACGAACAAAGTCATCACCAGCACCAGTCAACTCATCAAACAACTCTCTGACATCATCACTGGCTCTACACGGGTAAAAATGCTTTTTTTTCATATATTTTTCCAGACTTGGTATCTAATTAAATACACAGAAGCAGAGACATAAATTAAGATAATTGTCACTAATCTTCGTTCTTCTTTTCTTGTTTTCACAGCAAGATCGTCTTCGCCTGACTAGACTTAAGACAGAACTCTCAGAGTCGGTTCAACGCTATGGAGATCTGCAAAAGGTTGCATTGCCTCATGTCTTCTCATCTGTTTGGTGGGGTGTTGTTCTATAGAGAATGGTGACCTTGTGACATGAAACATAAAGAGTTGATTTGCAACACGGCTGCAATATACAGTATGTTGTACAATATGAACTAAATGCTTCTCTCATGCTCTTGTGCTCTCTCTCTTCTTGTGTCTCTTCAGAAAATTGCAGACCGTTCGAGGGCCTTGCTACCCCCGGCACAGACAGAAATGAAGCAGGTGAGTTTGATGCACAGAGTATCAGTCTGTACTGGCCTTTGTTCCATTGTGAAGGTGACAACGCTCATTAGAGACAAAGATAATAAGCTTGGCTTTCCTTGTTTGATTGCCTTCTCATGAGAGGTTCTTTGAAGCTTTGTCTAGTGTCTCCTCTCTTCTCTTCGCTCTTCTCTCAGTTCTCTCCCCCTCTCTTCTTTTCCCTTTTCTCTGTTTTCCCTCCCGCTCTTCTCTTCCCTCTTTATGTTTTCTTTCCCTCTCTTCTCTCCACTCACAGACAATTTATTTGCTATACATCCAAGTCCCTTCAGTACTGCCACTGTTGTTCAACACATTATATGTATTTTTATGTCAGTTGAAAAGTTCAAAATGGAGAGACACATCATGGGTTTGAGCTGGGGTATATGTACCTTCTGCAGGACATAGTTGTCCCGACTACATCAACACACAATCAGATCTTCCCATCCCTTCAGGGGAGGAGGTGGTATGATAAGAGATCTGTGATGGGATGATCCTGCTTTTTTCACTGAGGAAGAGATGCAGAAGAGAGAGAAAGATCGAGAGAGAGAGAGAACACAAGAGGAGACAACAGATAGTTTGATATTGAATATGAGCCAGACAGTCTAGCCTGGAAGAACTAGATAAAAATAACTGTAGGCTAAAAAAAACAGACGAGATGCACTCTGATTCAATCCAGCCCCCTTTTTACTCTTTCATTGGAAACCATCACTTTCAGACTACTGAGATGGAAAAATTATAATCCAATCTATATTCCATCAGACATCACAGAAATAGATGGACTCACTCACATACAGTGGAAAATCATGACAATTAGTATGTCTATATTATGATTTATACATATAGTCATGGGCTATACCATATAAAAACTGTCTTGAAGTCAGATAGCAGGTATCATTTTGATACACCAGAAAGCATTGTGTCTGGAGACCTCTCTCTCTCTCTCTCTCTTCTGTGTAACCCGTCGTATTTTGTCTCCCGTGGAGACATCTAATACAAATTATTACATGAGATATATAGCCTTCTTAGAACACCTTTGGGGACAGGAGAGGAGACAACTAAAACAACAATACACCAAAGTCATTTGTTGTAAGTCAGAGATGAATGAACAGGGAATCATTTTGAAGGTGTCACATTTCTATGAGTTCTAAGAGGGACTGAGCTGATTTTTTTTTTTACCTCTTCACAACACAATTAAATCATGATTGAATTTATTCATACATCACACCGGCAATAACAACACTGAAAACTGCACTGATCCTTATCAAAAGCACCCAATAAAGCTAATGAGAAACTCAGACGTCCTTTATGATGCACTGTGTAGTGTTACTGTGTTGTATGTGACACTGTGTCACTGTACAATGTAACTTGCTGGCATCCAGTTACCTGTAAGTTACTGTAAAAAAAAAATACAGCATATTACTGTAAATTCTGAAGAAATGTTTAACAGTACATTACTGTAAAGTACATACAGTACCTTTTTTACAGTAACTTACAAGTAACTCTCTGCCAGTAAGTTACCGTAAAAACAACCAGATATTTTTTTACAGTAATGTCTCATTTAGCTGTTCATGCTGGTAGCTAGGCTGTCATTGCCTGATCTTCATTTAACCTTTTAAACTTCCTCATGGTTTCACTGTAATGTCCTGGAATAATATCAGTATGAACATGTCAAGTTAGAGCGCTGCCTGAAAATCTATGCAAATATCTGTTTATGTTGATGTTGATGTTATTGAAACAAATTTCACATTATCCCTAACTTTCCCTGAAAGAGTTCTCGTTTGAAATCATACTTAGCTCAAATGACCCGCTGGAGAATACACAAACTCAGGTAAAAAGCCCCACTGAAGACACTACTATTGAGGTTCTCCTTACACACCCCTGAACCCTACAGCACCAGGACACCAGAGACTTAAGTATTAAGGCTTATTTTCTGCTGAATCAAGGTCTTTTCATTATGCTGGCTCAAGAGGAAAACGTCTCTGACTCCAGATATAAGGACAGGTTACGTAACAGTGATTATCTTCAGTGAAGAAAGAAACTTCAATGGACATCGAAGGTTATTCCTTTTTTTAATAAATGTGAATAAGGAAGACTTCTTCACAAATCACTACATTTCTGCAGTTTTTGGGAAAAGCAGTTGGTCTGTAATTTAGTATAGCCCGGCCGAGAGACCCATACCTCGGATGTCAGTAACACTACTGTAGCAGATGGTGCATATTCACTGACAACAAAAAGCAAAAACAGCACAGCAGAGCAGATATGCTGTGTGGTTCACATTGAGTGGGCAGACCAAAGACACAGGCCCTCCTCTAGCCCCTCCCACCTCCGTACTGAAGAAGCTACCCACAGTAAGAGAGGAACGACAAGATGATTGGATGAGTCACACTGTGGGCAGGAAAAACAAAAGCCACCTCAGGGTTTTATCAATGTCATAAATATGCAATTAGGGGTCAAAATTAGCAGCTCAATGTGGGCCTCTTTCAGTGACCGACTCCCACGTTTCCATTGAGCGTGCTGAAAGGAGAGTGAGCTCAGTAAACTGCCTACACAGAGAAGAAAAGGGTCCAAGTCATTTTTGATTGAACTTGGGTAAACAGTGTGAAGAGGGGGTGGCAGCTGTCTAGAGTGATATATTTAAAGTGAGAAACAGTCTAGTTGTGTTGAGGTGAAATTGTATTCCGGGAGTACAGGATGTTTTCTCCCCAGTTGCTCTCCGGTTGGCTCAGGTACTGAGACTCAGATCATGGCAAGCACAGAGGACCATGAGTCAGCCAGGGGTTAGCCCTGTGCTGTGAATCACACTGTCTGCCTAGACCTTTAATGGAGTCAGGGGGAAAGAGGTGCAGGTCAGAAGCAATATACATTGGTATTCTCAAAACAAATCTATTTGTAATGTTCTTGTGTGTGTGTGTGTGTGCGCGTGTGTGTGTGCGTGTGTTTGTGTGCATGTGTATGTGTGTTTGTGTGTGTGTGTATGTGTGTGCTTGTGTGTGTGTGTGTGTGTGTGTGTGTGTGTGTGTGTGTGTGTGTGTGTGTGTGTGTGTGTGTGTGTGTGTGTGTGTGTGTGAGCACAGAGTCCCCAGACTCCGTTTGCAGAGCTGTGTGAGGAGGGGGGTCCCCTGTTTGGCGGTGCAGCAGAGAGCTCTGGGGGGGATGGACAGGAGCAAGCGTTCCTCTCAGAGATCAGTGAGGAAGACGTGGAGGCCCTTCGCCAGAGAGAAGAGGCCCTGCTGCAGATTGAGGTATGGAGCACAGACATCCACGTGCTCTACCTTAGTTTACAACACCCTGCCTTAACGTCTCAGCGTTCCTGAGGAGAAATGGGCTAAAACTTTCTACTTTCCAATGGCACTGTTGCTTTCAAATTAATGGTTTGCTATCTAAAGTAGGCAGTGTTCAAGGTGAGAGTTGATGTAATCTATTTGCCAGTAGTAAGGGCAGTAATCCATCTATCCAGCATCAGCTTTGAGCTGGTAGCCGTGTCTTTAGTTGAGTTGTTTTGAAAATTGCAACACTTTCCAGCCAAAGCGCACAGAGTATCCGTCAGATTGCTTGGAGAGAGAGAGAAACACTCTGAATTAACTAACTAAAAAACAAACAAACATTCTGATAAAGCTTGTCGTTTACAAAGTGGCCAGAGAGTGCATTTCCCCGACGCTATTGTCTTCAGAGAGGTCAATAAAAACACTCTACTTTAGTAAATAGACACTCAGCCAATCCCAGACTCCACCTCCCATCTGGGCAACCTATTAGTATTATGTCTCAGTACTGAAGCCGTTTTCACCATCTCTTCTGCATATTAAACGCTACTCAATTACCTAGGTGCCTTTACGGGCTTGTTTGTTCTCTTACCTAAGTGTGGATGGAATCACAATGTTCACCAGACTTCCTTTCACGGCTCATTTTGAAATACAAAGCATCACATCAGGTAGCTCCAGGGTGGCGTCCCAAATGGCACCCTATTCCATATTTAATGCACAACAAACCCATAGGACTCTGGTCAAAAGTAGCACACTATATAGGGAATAGGGTACCATTTAGGATGCAGCTGGGTCTGACTCCACCCAAACAGCTGTTTCCCTCTCTTCCGCCGGTGTCTGAGACAGATGTGAAACCAGATAGATGTGAACTCTAAACGACAGGATCACTCCACTGTGGGTGACTTAAATGGGTCTGATTTCAAAGAGGATATTTGTGGTCGTCATCGGCATCTCCTGACATTAGGTTTATCCTATGGGTCCCTCTGCGTATTTGGTGTACTCTTTGGAGAAGACTTTGGAGAAGAAAAAGAAACCCTGTAATTGCTTTAATCAGCTTGATTAAGTGTTGTGATAACATATGGACATCATTCAAGAAAGGAGACCAGAATCTCACACTGCATGATTTAGAAATGACCATGATACTACCCATTCCAGCTTTGAAGGGAGTTTACAATCCACTGCAATGTGTGAAAAGACTTGAAGACTAATAACAATATTTTAGGGGGAGTTGTATGTATCTGTAGTCAGTCAGACCTTTCAGAGGTTTTAACATCAATGTTCAGAATCACCTCATCTAGCCACATCGCATGAGCCTTTTCCGAACAAGACTGGAAAAGTAGCAGCATCAATCTGTCCTCATTGAGTGGTACAAAAGCACCAAACTACTGAATGAGCCTCGGACACCACTTACAGCTTAATTTGTGGGGAGCGGTCTGAGATGGAGGTAGACATGATGATTAGTTGTTCAGAAAGGCACTGAGATTGATGGAGTCATTTGATTGGTAGCTCAGACAGGGTTGTCTGGCCTCTGCTTTAGTCATACCCACACAGATACATGTCAGACTGACTTCCCTGGCAGGTGCTGAGGGGCCTGATGGTGTACCTTGGTGAGCCTAATAATATCTGACAATGTGCTTTTCCCTGTCTATAACCCCCACCCCCATCTCTCCAAAGCCCCCCTCCTCTCTCTCTACTCTTTCTCTCCTCTTTCATTCTCTCTTCTTTCATTCTCTCCTCTTTCACTCTCTCTCCTCTCTCTCCATCCATCTCCCTGAGGACCTTAAGATCAGTTTCTATCTGCTGTTATCTAAGGAAAACGCTATCAGCACTCCCCTCTGAGAAAAAAACGCATTGATCTGTTGCCTGGGGTAGTTTGCCATCCGTGTGTGTGTGTGTGTGTGTGTGTGTGTGTGTGTGTGTTCGTGTGTGTGTGTGTGTGTGTGTGTGTGTGTGTGTGTGTGTGTGTGTGTGTGTGTGTGTGTGTGTGTGTGTGTGTGCACTCAGGCAAGGCGTTCTCGCTGTGAATGGAAGATAAAGAGTGCAGCAGTTTTCAAACAGGGACCGATGGGGAACATGGGAGGTTACAGTGGTTCTCTCCTACTGACGGTCCGCTACCTACACTAAGGATACTCTGCTGTTCATATTACACACCAACACTGGGATCAGTCAGGAGGAGTTTGACACCATAGAAAAATAACCATATTGGTAAGACTCTCTAGGAGGACGGTTACGTGTGCTAGCAAGGCAGAGGTCCTGGGTTCGAGCCTCGGTGTGAGCCGTATCAGGAAGAAGTGGTGCTCGCTAAACAAGCAGTTTGAAGTCACTTTCAGGTGCAGTCAGATTACTGTGGTCTGAGAAGCTTCAACTTCTTGCTCCTACTTGAGACGCAGATGTCTCAAGTAGACACCTGGAAATGCAAATGCGCTACGCTAAATGCTAAATGTACTCGTTAAAACTCAAACGTTCATCAAAATGCACATGCAGGGTATTGAATTAAAGCTACACTCGTTGTGAACCTAGCCAACAAGTCAGATTTTTAAAATGCTTTTCGGCGAAAGCATGAGAAGCTATTATCTGATAGCATGCAACACCCCAAAATGCCTGAATGCGACGTAAACAAAGATTTAGCTTAGCCGGCGCTACACAAAACGCAGAAATAAAATATAAAACATTCATTACCTTTGACAAGCTTCTTTCTTGGCACTCCTATATGCCCCATAAACATCACTATTGGGTCTTTTTTTCGTTTAAATCGGTCCATATATACCCAAAATAGCTTTCTATGGAAGCTGTGTAATTCAGAAAAAAACATTGTTTTAAAACACAGCGTCATTTTTTTAAATTAAAAAAGTTGACGATAAACTTTCACAAAACACTTTGAAATACATTTGTAATCCAACTTTAGGTATTAGTAAACGTTTATAATCTATCAAAATGATTACAGGGCGATGTGTATTCAATAGCTCCTCGTCTTCAAATCAATGGCTGAAAATGTGCACTTCACAACATCCTGGCGGAGACCGGAAGAAATTGAATCCAGTTAGTTGGATTTACCAACAAAAAAGTCCCTGGAAAATGACGACAATCTGTAGGAATTGCATGCAGGTCCATAATTAATTTTGTGCCCTTTTAACAACCCATGAAAGTGACGCATGGAAATTATTTTTAGTTTTCAGAGAGCAGTTTTTCTTGCGCTTTTCGATGAAACACACGATCTGTTATAATCACAGCCGTGATTTAACCAGTTTTAGAAACTTCAGAGTGTTTTCTATCCACACATACTAATCATATGCATATACTATATTCCTGGCATGAGTAGCAGGACGCTGAAAAGTTGCGCGATTTTTAACAGAATGTTCGAAAAAGGAGGGGGTAGACTTAAGAGGTTTTAACACTGTTATAGTCATTCTATGTTTAACATTCCTCTGGGATGGGTAATTCAATTCAGGCCTATCATCCTTGACTACCATGATATTATTGTAAATGCTCAGAGAGAGAGAGACAGAAGATAGACTATAAGGTAGTATCAGGCTTAGGTGGCGGAGGTTTATTCTACCTCTGTATCATCTATACTGTCAGCTCCCAGCTGCCCCTCACACACACCGTGATCGTCAGCACCGAAGATCATTTCATCAAAATGAATTCATAAAAAAGCTCAGGGCAAAGCAGAGGACAGCTTTCAAGGGGAATCTGAATACAACACCTTGTGAAGAGGTAAAAACGGCAATGCGTGTCTCTCCTACCAATGCATCCACAGGACAGTGAATCTATGCAATCAGTTACATGTAATCTGATTACAAAAAACTGTAATCAGTCACGTTACCAGCAAAAATATTGTAATCAGATTACAGACAGTTTTGAAATACTAGATGATTACATCTTGGATTACTTTAAAATTCAGAAAAGATGTTTGCGAAAAAATACGTCATGACACCTTTCTGTATTCTCAATGACATTCAATTAGCATTGAAAAAGGCACAAGTTAAAGTTTGTTCCACAAGTCAGACAGCACTATGATGACATAACAAATGTGTCTGATTGATATTTTTGTCTTCTTCTAATGTAACATAAAATAATCAGATTACATTACTGAGTTTGGGTAATCCATAAATTACGTTACTGATTACAATTTTGGACGGGTAATCTCACCATTAAAGGCTATGCTTATGTAATACAAACGTCCCTAAAATTCAAATCAAATGTATTTATATAAATTTATTTATAAAGCCCCTCTTACATCAGCTGATATCTCAAAGTGCTATACAGAAACCCAGCCTAAAACCCCAAACAGCAAGCAATGCAGGTGTAGAAGCACTGTGACTAGGAAAAACTCCCTAGGAAGAAACCTAGAAAGGAACCAGGCTATGAGGGGTGGCCAGTCCTCTTCTGGCTGTGCCGGGTGGAGATTGTAACAGAACATGACCAAGATGTTCAAATGTTCATAAATGACCAGCATGGTCAAATAATAATAATCACAGTTGTTGTCGAGGGTGCAGCAAGTCAGTAGCTCAGGAGTAAATGTCAGTTGGCTTTTCATAGCCGATCATTAAGAGTATCTCTACCGCTCCTGCTGTCTCTAAAGAGTTGAAAACAGCAGGTCTGGGACAGGTAGCATGTCCGGTGAACAGGTCAGGGTTCCATAGCTGCAGGCAGAACAGTTAAAACTGGAGCAGCAGCACAGTCAGGTGGACTGGGGACAGCAAGGAGCCATCATGCCAGGTAGTCCTGAGGCATGGTCCTAGGGCTCAGGTCCTCCGAAAGAGAGAGAGAGAGAATTAGAGAGAGCATACTTAAATTCACACAGGACACCGTATAAGACAGGAGAAGTACTCCAGATATAACAGACTGACCCTAGCCCCCCGACACATAAACTACTGCAGTCAGGAGACACTGTGGCCCCATCCGATGATACCTCCGGACAGAGCCAAACAGGCAGGATATAACCCCACCCACTTTGCCAAAGCACAGCCCCCACACCACTAGAGGGATATCTTCAACCACCAACTTACCATCCTGAGACAAGGCCGACTATAGCCCACAAAGATCTCATCCACGGCACAACCCAAGGGGGGGCGCCAACCCAGACAGGAAGATCACGTCAGTGACTCAACCCACTCAAGTGACACACCCCTCCTAGGGACGGCATGGAAGAGCTCCAGTAAGCCAGTGATAGGGTTAGAGGCAGAGAATCCCAGTGGAGAGAGGGGAACTGGACAGGCAGAGACAGCAAGGGCGGTTCGTTGCTCCAGAGCCTTTCCGTTCACCTTCACACTCCTGGGCCAGACTACACTCAATCATATGACCCACTGAAGAGATGAGTCTTCAGAAAAGACTTAAAGGTTGAGACCGAGTCTGCGTCTCTCACATGGGTAGGCAGACCATTCCATAAAAATGGAGCTCTATAGGAGAAAGCCCTGCCTCCAGCTGTTTGCTTAGAAATTCTAGGGACAGTTAGGAGGCCTGCGTCTTGTGACCGTAGTGTACGTGTAGGTATGTACGGCGGGACAAAATCGGAAAGATAGGTAGGAGCAAGCCCATGTAATGCTTTGTAGGTTAGCAGTAAAACCTTGAAATCAGCCCTTGCCTTAACAGGAAGCCAGTGTAGGGAGGCTAGCACTGGAGTAATGTGATACATTTTTTGATTCTAGTCAGGATTCTAGCAGCCATATTTAGCACTAACTGAAGATTATTTACTGCCACCGGGTAGCCGGAAAGTAGAGCATTGCAGTAGTCTAACCTAGAAGTAACAAAAGCATGGATTAATTGTCCTGCATCATTTTTGGACAGAAAGTTTCTGATTTTTGCAATGTTACGTAGATGGAAAAAAGCTGTCCTTGAAACAGTCTTGATATGTTCGTCTAAAGAGAGATCAGGGTCCAGAGTAACGCCGTGGTTCTTCACAGTTTTATTTTAGACGACTGTAGATGAATCAAGATTAATTGTCAGATTCAACAGAAGATCTCTTTGTTTCTTGGGACCTAAAACAAGCATCTCTGTTTTGTCCGAGTTTAAAAGTAGAACGTTTGCAGCCATTCACTTCCTTATGTCTGAAACACAGGCTTCTAGCGAGGGCAATTTTGTGGCTTCACCATGTTTCATTGAAATGTACAGCTGTGTGTCATCCGCATAGCAGTGAAAGTTAACATTATGTTTTCGAATGACATCCCCAAGAGGTAAAATATATAGTGAAAACAATAGTGGTCCTAAAACGGCACCTTGAGGAACACCAAAATTTACAGTTGATTTGTCAGAGGACAAACCATTCACAGAGACAAACTGATATTTTTCCGACAGATAAGATCTAAACCAGGCCAGAACTTGCCCGTATAGACCAATTTGGGTTTCCAATCTCTCCAAAAGATTGTGGTAATCGATGGTATCAAAAGCAGCACCAAGGTCTAGGAGCACGAGGACAGATGCAGAGCCTCGGTCTGATGCCATTAAAAGGTAATTTACCACCTTCACAAGTGCAGTCTCAGTGGTATGATGGGGTCTAAAACCAGACTGAAGCATTTTGTATACACTGTTTGTCTTCAGGAAGGCAGAGAGTTGCAGCGCAACAGCATTTTCTAAAATTTTTGAGAGGAAGATTCGATATAGGCCAATATTTTTGTATATTTTCTGGGCCAAGGTTTGGCTTTTTCAAGAGAGGCTTTATTACTGCCACTTTTAGTGAGTTTGGTACACATCCGGTGGATAGAGAGATGTTTATTATGTTCAACATAGGAGGGCCAAGCACAGGAAGCAGCTCTTTCAGTAGTTTAATTGGAATAGGGTCCAGTATGTAGCTTGAAGGTTTAAAGGCCATGATTATTTTCATCATTGTGTCAAGAGATGTAGTGCTAAAACACTTGAGTGTCTCTCTTGATCCTAGGTCCTGGCAGAGTTGTGCAGACTCAGGACAACTGAGCATGGGAGGAATACGCAGGAGTCCGTAATTTGCTTTCTAATGATCATGATCTTTTCCTCAAATAAGTTCATGAATTTATTACTGCTGAAGTGAAAGCCATCCTCTCTTGGGGAATGCTTCTTTTTAGTTAGTAGTTTTTAGTATCAAAAAGAAATTTTAGATTGATCTTATTTTTCTCAATTAAGTTGGAAAAATAGGATGATCGAGCAGCAGTGAGTGCTCTTCGGTACTGCACGGTACTGTCTTTCCAAGCTAGTCAGAAGACTTCCAGTTTTGTGTGGCGCCATTTCCGTTCCAATTTTCTGGAAGCTCTGGTATTTTCTGTATACCAGGGAGCTAGTTTCTTATGACAAATGTTTTTAGTTTTTAGAGGTGCAACTGCATCTAGGGTATTGCGCAAGGTTAAATTGAGTTCCTCAGTTAGGTGGTTAACTGATTTTTGTCCTCTGACATCCTTGGGTAGGCAGATTGAGTCTGGAAAGGCATCAAGGAATCTTTGGGTTGTCTGAGAATTTATAGCACGACTTTTGATGCTCCTTGGTTGGGGTCTGAGCAGATTATTTGTTGCGATTGCAAACATAATAAAATGGTGGTCCTATAGTCCAGGATTATGAGGAAAAACGTTAAGATCCACAACCTTTATTCCATGGGACAAAACTAGGTCCAGAGTATGACTGTGGCAGTGAGTAGGTTCAGAGACATGCTGGACAAACCCCACTGAGTCGATGATGGCTCCGAAAGCCTTTTGGAGTGGGTCTGTGGACTTTTCCATGTGAATATTAATATCACCAAAAATTAGAATATTATCTGCTATGACTACAAGGTCTGATAGGAATTCAGGGAACTCAGTGAGGAACGCTGTATATATGGCCCAGGAGGCCTGTAAACAGTAGCTATAAAAAGTGATTGAGTAGGCTGCATAGATTTCATGACTAGAAGCTCAATAGACGAAAACGTCATTTTTTTGACCGTATTGTGGAGGAATTACATAAACAGGAAACGTGTGAAGAAATCACAACGACATACTGTATGCTCCTCATCATGGAGACTCACAAACAATAAATCACAATATGAATATAATAAATACACAATATAAATGACAACACAACCTCAACACAAACTTTAGCAACCATGACTCATGCAACAGGAAACCTTAAAATGTAAATAAACCCCCTTAAATATTGTCATTCTTGCCAATCCTCTGGCTGCCCTTCGGTTCATGTGATGTGCATCTCTTTAGTGTTCTGGGGTTTTAGGTGTTTGGACCTGCATGAAAGGCAACATTTGATTTTACATTCTAAACCGTTTATTCAGCAAGGGCAAAAAATATACATCACACCCTCCAGCCCTTTGAAAGAAAATGTCATAGTTTTTCCCTCTTCTTTTCACCAGTAAGCGTGCATGTAAATCTGCTTACCCGTTTTTCTGCTGTGGCAGTGACACTGTGTCCTGTTGCCTTTGGGCTGGGGTGGGAGATCTGGAAAGAAGAAAGAAGAAAGAGGAGTGGGGGAGGGAAGGAAAGAGGAAAGAGGGATACAAGGGAGGGGAGAGAGAGAGAGAGAAAGAGAGAGAGAGAGAGAGAGAATGGTAGAGAGAGAAAGAGAAAGGGATGGAGAGAAGGGGAGGGTGCAGGAAAGAGAAAGAGAGGTCTGTTGGTTTCACACTTTCATCCTCCCAGCTTTCTAGATTGTTGTAGGAATGGATTTACATGATCTTCAGTGTTGTAATGCCTTGTCATAAGGGGTTGGTGATTTCAAGGTACTTTCATGTAATGGTGAAGACAGCTACAGTAAACTGCCTTTGTATCTAGTCTATGGAGATTCCTTTTCAACTATTGATAATGACAGGGAGAAAGGCCATGATCCATCAATCATCTTTTGTGCGTTTTATTCACATTGACTGCCTGATTGAAAGTCATAGCAGAAAATGGACTGGCGCTGAGCTTTTAAAGAAGGGAAGTAGCCGTCCTTTCAAAATGAGAAAATGAGTGACCGTGCAGCGGGAAAAAGGGAGGAGAAAATGACGAGTGTTGACAGCAGACGATGAGTAATGTGACTGTGCAGGGTGAATACAACATCATCTCAAGGTTCCAGGATGAGCGCGCGCTCTCTCTCTCTCTCTCTCTCTCTCTCTCTCTCTCTCTCTCTATCTATCTCTCTCTCTCTCTCTCTCTCTCTCTCTCTCTCCTCATTCTCTATCTCCTCCCCTCTGTTCCAGTCTGGTTGACAGGTATGCTCTCGTTCCTCGGCTGGTACACAATGGACAGGTGGGTGGCTCACCTGTTGGAGGGTGACGGAGCGAGCCCTGAATCTCCCAAACTCCTCCGCAGGAGGCGGTGCCCATGCCAGCCACCCATCAGTGCTTTGAGCCGTGCGGCTACGTTCGTTGGTCGTGGCTGAGCTGCATACCCAATGAGGTTCTATTTCTGGTGCTGCTATCATTTACCTGGAGGAGGAGGGTATTATTTGCTTCACTAACCCACAGTTGAGTTCCTTCCACTCCGCAGACACCAGAGGTTATCTCTACACCCAGTCAACTCTAACTCTCACAGGAACTTCATTTCCAGCATATTCATGTCCTTCTAGAGTTTTGCTGGTCCTGTTTGAAAACGGAGTCATTGTTTGGGACCATGCATTTGTTGTCTCCTCAATGGCTTCGTATGTCCCTCATCTCATCACGACAAGGACTGCCCTCTCAAACCAGCTCAAAAAAGACTCCTAGTGTCCTATTGAAACATTAAAAACATCATGGGCAAACTATTTCCTTTCCATTGTGATCTTGATCCTCAAGGTTTAACATTTGGAAACATATTATATATGAGCCATGACTGGGATGGATCCAATAGGAGACATCAGCTTTCTACAGAGGAGAATACAGTCCTATTCTTCCACTTCCTCCTTATTTAGTGTGCACTAAAGCACTATCAGCCAATCGACTGGTCTTGTCTTCACCTCTAAGCCTTTGGAATCAACTCAACCTGCAATCTCTCATGGCAATGCTCATATCAGCCAATCGTCAGATCTCATTTCTGGCGGTGTCATCCCAACCCAGACTCTTGTTAGACCTCAGGAACATGAGGAATGGAACAGCGGTGGCGACCGGCGGACCTGTCAATCAGCCACTTGTTTTTGTCTCCTTTATCTCAGCATGCAGTTTAATTGTGTGTCTGGTGTTGTTACAGTGGCCTCTGTGTCAGATGGAACTGATGTCTGCATCTGTCTGACATTTATTTCACATGAAACAAATACAGGCCCCTCTGCCTCTTACAAGAGCTCTGTTTGTTGACTGTCTATTGCATCCCAGACAGAAACACCATAACAGATGTGGTATTGACATGAAGAGTCAAACAACTGACTCCCGCGACTTAGACATACTGTCAGTGGTGGAAAAAGGACCCAGTTGTCATACTTGGCTAAAAGTAAAGATACCTTAATATAAAACAATACTCAAGTAAAAGTGAAAGTCACCCAGTAAAATATTACTTCAGTAAATGTCTAAAAATATTTGGTTATAAATATATTTAAGTATCAAAAGTAAACGTATAAATAATTTCTAATTGCATATATATAGCACACTAGATGGCACTATTCTTGTTTTTAGTTTTTTACAGAGAGCCAGGGGCACACAAACACTCAGACTTAATTTACAAATGAAGCATGTATGTTTAATGAGTCCGCCAGATCAGAGGCAATAGGGATGACCAGGGATGTTCTCTTGATAAGTGTGTGAATTGGACAATTTTCCTGTCCTGCTAAGTATTCAAAATGTTGAGTACTTTTGGGTGTTGAGTATGGAGTAAAAACATTTTTTTTAATTGGGAATGTAATGAAGTAAAAGTAGTCAAAAATATTTCCAGCATATTCATGTCCTTCTAGAGTTTTGCTGGTCCTGTTTGCAGCTCAGTAAAGTAAAGTACATATACCCCCAAACTACTTAAGTACTTTACACCACTGCATACTATAGACAAACTGACATGGGATATTTCTTCACCACCAGGGTTTATAAAAGAGGAGCTGAATTGTTAGCAAGATTACTATCACGTTTCAGGTAAGACCCAAATGCAGACTGTGTTGAAGTAATAATGCTTATTACAGTAACAGGGGCAGGCAAACAACAGGTCAAGGCAGGCAGGGGTCGATAATCCAGCGCAGTGGGACAAAGGTACAGGACGACAGGCAGGGTAAGGGTCAGGTCAGGCAGGGGTCGATAATCAAGAGTAGTGGGACAAAGGTACAGGACAGCAGGCAGGGTCAGGGTCAGGTCAGGCAGGGGTCGATAATCCAGAGTAGTGGGACAAAGGTACAAGACAGCAGGCATGGTCAGGGTCAGGTCAGGCAGAGGTTGGTAATCCAGAGTAGTGGGACAAAGAAACAGGACGGCAGGCAGGCTCAGGGTCAGGTCAGGCAGAGGTTGGTAATCCAGAGTAGTGGGACAAAGGTACAGGACGGCAGGCAGGCTCAGGGTCAGGTCAGGCAGAGGTTGGTAATCCAGAGTAGTGGGACAAAGGTACAGGACGGCAGGCAGGGTCAAGGCGGGCAGAAAAGGTCACAACTGGGGAAACCAGGAACAGAGGGGAAAATGCTGGTAGGTTTGATGAAACAAAATGAACTGGCAACAGACAGACAGAGAACACAGATATAAGTACCCAGGGGATAATGGGGAAGATGGGTGACACCTGGAGGGGGGTGGAGACAAGCACAAGGACAGGTGAAACAGATCAGGGCGTGACAACTACAAATAGTCTTGGGTAAGAGTAGGATTCCAGTTCTTAATACCTTAAGACCTTTCCCCAACATTTGTCTTTCAAAGGACTCTGGTTGTCTTTTGAGGTCATTGTGCTTTTGTCTGTTGATAATTAATTCAAAGTGTACAGGAAGTGCAGCAGAGCATATGGAACATAGCCTGTCCCCATCCCAGCATGGGTCAACACTCTCTGTGGGACATTATGTATAGTTGGTGGGGTGGGTGTGGGTGTGTGGATAGACTGAGAACCCCTGTTTAAAACCGAGTGAATCAGGGCCTGGGAGGCCAATGGTGGAAGAGTGGCCATGAGCTTAATATAACCCTATGAAATATGGAAAAGGGCACACATCTGGCCCTAAGCCTTTCCACTCCCACTCTACCCCCAGGCTGGCAGGGATCTGAACAGAAGACAGCCCGTCACTCACTCGCTCTCTCTCTTCTACTCACACTCTCACTCATGACTTTGTTCAAGTGTTCTGTCATTGTAATGAACTGAGTTCAAATTGCCAGCAACCGCTTTGCCAGGTAAAATAAATGTGTTGTTATTCTATTCCTGTGTGATGGAGAGGGTTGCCCAAAGATGAAAACAGCAAGAAAGTCTTTAGCGTCATGAGGTTTTGCCAGAGGCCATTTTGGATCCAACCAGATGGTGTTTGCCAAAAGCCAGGATGGCTGCTGCCAGTTTCCACAGCAATATCAGACACCTGTGATGGATGGCCCAGTGGGTGAGGCTATACAAACGCAGCTGTGATTGCATGGTGCTATAATGGAGGAAAGGGGGACCTGTGATAGGGAGATAGACAGAGGTTTTATAAGCCTTCGTAATGCTTTGAGCTGATACACAGTGTACAGATTCAAAGCCAGAAAACTGGGGAGGAGGGAAAAAAGTGCAGGTCACCCAGTGTGGTATTTCTCTCTCTCTCTGCAGTGGCCAGACTGCACACTGAAACGAAAACAGAAGTAAACAACACTCTATCAATTACTGTGTCCATACACGTTTATATCGTTTTATATGAAACACAAATTTACATTTAGTTTTTAATGGGCTTAGCGTGGTGGATTTTAAAGGGGCAGTACAGTCAAAAACTAGATTTAGTTGTGTTTTATAAATATTCCCACACTATGAGGTTGGAGTAATACTGTGAAATTGTGAAGATTATGATAATACCCTTTTAGTGTAAAAGCTGTTTGACAAGACAGCTTGAAATTTCAGCTCGTTTTGCATTGGTGGAGTTTGGGCCTGCCTGGCAACATCACCAGGCGCGCCAGCTAAACGGTGTTGTTATGGATATAAAGAAGGACATTATTGAACAAAAGGACCATTTGTGATGTAACTGGGACCTTTTGGAGTGCCAACAGAAGAAGATCATCAAAGGTAAGGCATTTTTTATATCGCTATTTCTGACTTTCGTGTCGCCCCTGCCCGGTTGAAATATGTTTTTCATGTGTATATATGCAAGGCGCTGCCCTCAGATAATCGCATGGTTTGCTTTCGTCGTAAAGCCTCTTTGAAATCTGAAACCGCGGCTGGATTAAAAAGAAGTTAAGCTTTATTTTGATGTATTATTACACTTGTGATTTTATGAAAGTTAAATATTTATAATACTGTAGTTTGAATTTCGCGCTCTGCATTTTCACCGGATGTTGGCCAGGTGGGACGTTACCATCCCTCCTGCCCATAAGATTAATGTTTTGACTTACATATCCCTGTCTATTTTGGGGAATACATCGAGACTATGGAAGAAGAAAATCCAGTAATGCGGATGGCCAATGACCTCTAGAGTAGAATGTGTTTATTTAACCCTTCGTTGTCTGTTTCCTTTACAGAGGGACATGTTGGATGTCAGCCAAATCATGCAAGATCTGGCCAGTATGGTGCACGAGCAGGGAGATGCCATAGGTGAGACATCACGTGTGTGTGTGTGTTTGTGTGTACACCTGTGTGTTTTTATGATTGCCTGAGCTCCTGTGTGCGGTCATCCATGTCTGCATATTACTCTGTCTGTCTTTTACTCTCTGTGTCTTTGTAAACCCTTTGATATTTTGACCAACTTTACAGCATCTCTTTCGTCATGCGTTAGCAGACATAATTAATCACCTTAGGACTCCCATTGATCAAACCAACTTTTGAACCTTAACACGTAATAAATGGTTGCTTGACAGGTGGGTTGCAATAACAACAATGGTTAGAGGACAGGACAGCATGTCCCAGTCTTCTGTTATTGATAAACAAGTCCTGCAACCCAGCACTGATCTAGACTTGGCAGAGAGAGGCAAAGTGTGGTTCAACGCACAGACAGACAGAGAGATACAACAACACCACCATTACCCTGCAGAGAGATGAACTGGAGACGGGGGGGATGATATGGAACACTAGAGAAAAACATGAGAAAGGAGGACAGGAGAGTGGAGGTGTGTACAGATGCTGCAGCAGACTGGATGGAAGAGAGAGAAAGAGGAACAAGGGAAGCATAAAGGAAGCAGCATGACTGATCATACTTGTGCATATCAGTGTGTGTGGCAAACCAAATTCTGCTGCACATGTGTCTCTGGTATGTGTGTGTACCTTTGTGTGTGTGCATGTGTGTCCGAGGTTGAGATCTCATAAATGAAGGAAAAGGATTCTTCTTCTATTCTAATTGGTCCATTGTGTGGGAGAGTGGCCCTGAGTCTGGCTGTTTCAATCCATCTGGAGTACAGTGACCTTTTCTTTTGATCTATTTTCAAATGTTCTTACTTTTTAACTGCATTGTTGGGAAAGGGCTCGTAAGTAAACATTTCACGGTAAAGTCTTCACTAGTTGTATTCAGCGCATGTGACAAATACAATTTGATTTGATTTGAATTATACTTTAGACTCATGCCAAGTTTCCAACTCTCACAGACGCAATGCTACAGGAGAGCAGGCAACAGGCAATGAGCGAGAAACAAAGAGGAACTGGAGAGCAATACACAATTTATTCTAGATTCTATCCATAATTAGGGTACTTAACATTTAGAGTGAATAATGTTCAGCCTTATGGAATGGAATATTTAAACAAATGGCACTTTTGTTTCCTAGATAAGTTCTGTTAGGACAGAAATACGACTTGTTTGTTGTTTGGCCTTTAGAGAAAGGGTTTTCTGAGGTGAACACGCAGGAGGAAATCTCTCCTTTCAACTTCTGTGTCCCTCCTCATTTCTCTCACATGCAGAGTACAGGGAAAATAAGGGGAAATAAATAGTGGCGAGTTCTAAGAAGTTAAATGTCAATTGTTGATGAAATTGAATACACTAGTAAAATGCCATTAGAATCTCATTAGATGTATGTCTCTTCAATTTCTGCAGTTGTCCTTCATGTGAGGATGTAGGGAGGATATATTTTAGTATGATTATGAAGGTATACATCATGGATATATTTAGACTGTGGATACATTGTGGATACATTGTGGATACATTGTGGATACATTGTGGATACATTGTGGACACATTGTCGATACATTGAGACTGTGGATACATTGACACTGGATACATTGAGACTGTGGATACATTGAGACTGTGGATACATTGAGACTGTGGATACATTAAGACTGTGGATACATTGAGACTGTGGATACATTGAGACTGTGGATACATTGAGACTGTGGATACATTGAGACTGTGGATACATTAAGACTGTGGATACATTAAGACTGTGGATACATTGAGACTGTGGATACATTGAGACTATGGATACAGAGGGAAGTGGAACATTGATGTGGTGGGAAAGTGCTAGAGTGTGTAAGGATGAACATGATGGCTTTAAGAGATGGTGGAGGTGATAACTGTGAGAGGGTGTTCAGCTCACCAGTATACAGAGTGAAGGTGCTATGTCCAAGTACCTGAGAGCTGCACTACTCTACTGCTGTAGTCTTTTTCTCATTCATTATGGACCACAGACATACTGTTTCTCTCTCCCATCCAACCTTGAAATAGAATCAGGTAAATTGCATGTTTTGCTTTTCTATAGCTGATGTGCACATGGTGAGATGTTTATTTTTATGTGTATAATAAAAGCTGGGTCTGAATAAGCTGATGGGGCTTTAGGGGGGAAAGGGGGCTGAGGCATGTGGAGGTGTCCAGAGGAGCAGCGGGGGAGCGGTAGAGGAGTAAATTGAGAAATCAGCAAACCCAGGAAGTTTGGATTAGTGCTTTTTAGAGGGCGTAGAGTTGAAAGTAGCTTCTCTGTGACAAAGCCTCTGCTTCCATGTGGTGACACACTCGACAAAGCCACAGGTCATGCTGTGCCAGAACTGATGCAATCAACAGCAACAAAAGAGACAGAGAGAGAGATAGAAAGGCTAGACAGGGGAACCTGGGTAAATCAAAGGTAAAGTGGTGCACTCATCTATGTTACTGTCTCAGTATTGCGTTAGTCTCATTGTGGTTATAGTACAGCATGTGTTCAATCTTGTGGTTTTTGGAAGGAACCAGAGGAATACAGTGGTTTTCAGATAAAAGGTCTTGTCTTGATTCAGTGACATTTACTTACATGTCCTTACAATACCCAAATACATTGAGAATGTGGTGTTATAGAAAATGAGTTGTAGCCATGTTTGACAGCTTATGCTTTTCCTTGTTGATGAGATGTTTTTCTCCCTAGACATGTCTTGCATATCAAAGACAAAATTAGTGGAGCATGGTGTGAGGGAAGTAAAGGCTTATGGAGGTGTGTTTGTGTGTGTTTTCTTGTCTCCAAGTTGGCTCAATTGGCTCCTTGTATTAGCATACTATCTGAGTTATGATTCTTTGTGCGAATTATCAAGCCATGTACTACAGATGTAGGATATTAATTTGAGCCAGTTTGCTACAACAGGTAAATAATCCTATAGAGAGAGGAAATGTGAATTATTATGGCGATTATAATGAATGGATTAATGGAATGGAAAACCAACTGAGAGAGAGAGAGAGAGAGAGAGAGAGAGAGAGAGAGAGAGAGAGACCTGCATGCTTGCGGTTCGGCACTGCATTGGTGGGCAATGAACCAAACATTTGTTTTTAATTGGGAATAGAATTGGATTTAGGTTTGAATTAGTTCTCAATGGCTACAATAACTATAGTTACTATGGTGTGCATTGGAATAAGACAAGTCATTTGGATTATTCAAAGACTAATAATTGGTTGACTTCTGTTATGTTTAGAAAATGAAATGTATGAAGGAGTATGACTTTTGAAAGCTCCGTTCTCAGTTTATTCTCAAGCTGTCGCTATGGTGACAGCCAATGAGGAAGTAATTAAACATAGAAATTAAATTAGAATGTTGTGCATCAGAAAAAGAGTCACTCAAAGAAAACTCAATATACTACATCATTGATCAAACGTGACGCTATTTACGGTGACGGAGAATGTGTGCATCCTTTTCCAGTTTATTAAGGATCTTGTGCAAGTGATTATGTAAACAAGGAGAGAATTACAACTAAGTTGGTCTGTCTATAAACACAGTTGTGTGTTCTAAGATTTTGAAGCTTCACGACCATGGAGAGTGCACTCAATGAAGTTGATAGTGACATCATACGAGCAGCTCAATCGGAGCAATGAGATATTATGAGGGGTTATCAAATAGTACGCTTTCTTTCTCTCTCTCTCTCCCTCCCTCCCTCCACTTACACCTTCCTTCCTCTCTCTCTCACTGTATGTGTTAACAACAGCAAATGATGCACATTCTGAGTAAGATAAAACCTCTCAAGGCTACCAATGAGTGTGCAGAGTAATGGTGTGTACCCAATTCACCCATTCAAAGTCTGAATGTGTCATACAAACACAATCCCACAGAAAACAGCGTGCACACACACACACACACACACACACACACACACACACACACACACACACACACACACACACACACACACACACACACACACACACACACACACAGAGGCCGAAGACACAAGGACCAGTGAACGGAGAGACAGAAAATGAGCAGAAGATACCCCATATTGAGCCTCTGCAGGAAATTAAATAGAAGTGTGACTGTACATGATAAAGAGGATGAGGAATATTGATGTTTCCACATTGCTCACATAACACCAGAACACAAATACTGTATGCTAAGGTGTGAGCGTTTAAACAAAATTGGGATCCTTAACGTTAAGAAATATCCCTAACCGCAGATGCAGAAAGTAAACCGCATAGTGGGTCAAGAAACAACTAAGAGCGTTGAAGTGCGAGGCTCAACTTCTCTGCTGATTTGTTGCACTGGCAACCACGCTGTGAACAGTGTGAGGTGAATCTGTGCACATGCGCAGATACTGTGTGTGCCTGGTGGCCAACCTGCCTATACTGGGCCCCTCCCCTCTCTTATTAATAGTAGTACAGGTGCAATGCGGACATCAGCACAGCTGCATTGTGAATTCACATTTTTATTTTTATTTTTATTTTTTATTTTTTCTTCCCCAATTTCGTGACATCCAATTGGTAGTTTAGTCTTGTCCCATCGCTGCAACTCCCGTACAGACTCGGGAGAGGTGAAGGTCAAGAGCCACGCATTCTCCGAAACACGATCCTGCCAAGCCGAAACATCACCCTGGGGCGGCAGGTAGCCTAGTGGTGAAAGCGTTGTGCCAGTAACTGAAAGGTTGCTGGATCGAATCCCTGAGCTGACAAGGTACAAATCTGTCTTTCTGCCCCTGAACAAGGCACAGTAAATAAGAGGATGAGGAACATTGTTCATGCATGACTTGCCTAGTTAAATAAAGGAAAAATAAAAAAAGCCACACTGCTCGCTTAACCCGGAAGCCGGCTGCACCAATGTGTTGGAGGAAACACTGGCGACTGAATCTGCATGCACCCAGTCCACCACAAGGACATCCCGGCCAAGGACATCCCGGCCAAGGACATCCCGGCCAAGGGCATCCCGGCCAAGGACATCCCGGCCAGTCAAACCCTAGCCAAGCCCGGACGATGCTTCACCGCTTTATGGGTCTCCCGGTCGCAGCCGGCTGTGACACAGCCTGGGATTGAACCCAGGTCTGTAGTGATACCAATGCGATGCAGCACCGCTGCGCCACTTGGGAGGCCCAAATTCATGTGGAATTGTATACATTTTTCTTGTGTATGTGTGTGAAAGATGGCCCTTTAAACATTAAGAAAATTGTTACATTTGTTACATACCTAGTATAGTGACAAAATCCTACTAAGTAGTGGAAGTACCCGTATGTTTCTTCTTTTACCACTATAGAATGAAAGAGTGAGTACCCAGTGTGCTTCAACCTGGTAAGAAAAGGTCCTAAACTGGGGGTACTGTGTTGTTCTAAAATATATCTGTGTTGCTATGAAGTATAATCGTTATATTTACCATGCTGTTATGTCTCTTCAGATAGCATTGAGGACTACATTCAGACCACCACATCCAACGTGGAGTCAGCCAATCAGGAGCTAGCAAAGGCCAGCCATCACCAGGTGCAGTAGTATCCTCATTTCATTGTCCAGGTTCAGTGATGTGGGTGTGTGTGTGCATATGTGTATGTCTGTGTGTGTGTCTGTGTACTTACAGGCGGGTGTGCGGTCAGGCGTTTATGTCAACTACATGCAGTTCCTGTATATTGTCATGTCTGTGTATTGCTGGTACTGACATTACATTTTAATAGAGATTTTCAGGTGTCATGCTGATACACATCTATTTACAGGATCAGTAGGACAAACATGATTTCAAATAGCAGGGTTTGCTATTTCATACTACTTTATTGCGTTTATTATGATGCTGTGGAAATAACAATAAAGATCACATTTTCATGTCATATTTTATCAGCTTTTGCCGTTAGCTAAATTAATTGGTCTGATGGAAACAGTAAAATGTTAGCCTGGAGTCTAATAGGAAAATCAAACAAATATACCAACACTGAACTCCAATTCCATAAACAACTGTTTCTTCCACCAAGATAATGATTATGAGGTTTCAATTTCATTGTACAACTTTATTGACTAAGAACGGAAATACATTAGTAATGTGCATCAGACGGTAGACTGCAATGAAGTATTACTTGGTTATGATTTCTTTCTGATTTCTTTTGAGTGAGTCTCATTTCCATTTGGTAGCACATTCACAAAAGGCCCAAGGTTATTTTTTTTTTTTCATTTTCCTTGTGTATATTGACTAGTAATTGTATGTCATACTTTTCCCCCCTGTCACCCTTGCTTGGATTATATCACAGTAGAGCTTAGAAGTCAGTGTTGGTAGCATAGGGCTGTAGCGTGTAGCCCTCTGGCTATCCTTAATTATATATTGACAAAAGTGTCATTGGGTTAATAAAAAGGTAACCTTTTCTGTTACTAGTAGTAGATAGCTTCACAAAACCCCGCACAGTGAGGTTTTATGACCCTGATACTCTGTCTGCAAACACACACACACACACACTTGTCATTTAGCGACTTACAGTTCATTCATCTAAAGATAGCTAGGTAGGGCAACCCCATATATCAGTCATACAGTAGTAAGTACATTTTCTTCTCAATAAAGTAGCTATCAGCGATGTCAGTGCTAGTAGGGGGGTACATGGGAGAACTTGAACACCAGGCGGGCTGCTGTGTTCTGGATAAGTTGCAGGGGTTTGATGGCACAAGCGGCGAACCCAGTCAACAGCAAGTTGCAATAATCCAGATGGGAGATGACAAGTGCCTTGATTAGGACCTACGCCACTACCTGTGTGACGTAGGATCGTACTCTACGGATATAGTAGAACTGAGCCCTGGGGGACACCAGTAGTGAGAGAACATTGTGCAGACACAGATCCTCACCACATCACTTGGTAAGAGCAGCCTGCCAGGTCGCATGCAATCCAAGAGTGTGCAAAGCCTGAAATTCCCAGCCCTGAGAGGGTGGAGAGGAGGATATGATGGTTCATCATCTCGAAGGCAGCGGATAGATCTAGGAGGATGAGAACAGAGGAGAGAGAGTCAGCTTTGGCAGTGCGGAGAGCCTCTATGACACAGAGGAGAGCAGTGTGAGTGACCCGTCTTGAAGCCTGACTGGTTAGTGTCAAGAAAATCGTTCTGAGAGAGCTAGCAAGAGAGTTGGTCAGAGACACCATGGTGAAATGTTTTGGAGAGAAAATAAATAAGGGATACCGGACTGTAGTTTTTGACGTCAGAGGTATAGTGTTGGTTTCCTGAGTTAAAGGTGCCGAGGCCAGTGGTCAGGAATGGGAGAAGGGTATGGAGGAGGGAATGGGGTTGAGCAGGCAGGATTTCATCTGGAGAAAGAGGTCAAGGCTTAGTGTAGTTCTGTGTGAATGGGACAAGTGGACTAAATAGACGGAGTAAATGAGGAGCGGATGTCATCAACATTCTTTTCTAAGTGGTTGACCAAGTCGTTCGCAGAGAAGGGGGGGTGGAAGATTAAGGTGGGAGGAGAAAGTTGAAAATAATTTCCTAGAGGTAGAGGCAGAAGCTTGAAATTGAGAGTGATTGAAAGTGGCTTTAGCCGCGGATACAGAGGAAGAGAAGGTATAGAGGATGGAGTGAAAGGATAATAGGTCCTCCGGAAGTTTAGTTTTCCTCCTTTTTTGCTCAGATGCCCGCAGCCCTGTTCTGTAAGCTCGCAGTGAGTCATTCAGCCACGGAGCAGGAGGGGAGGGCCGAGCTGGCAGGGAGGAAAGGAGACGGTGAGAGTCATAGGATGTGGAAAGCGAGGAGAGTAGGGTCATAGAAGCAGAATCAGGAGACAGGAGTGAGAAGGATTTAGCAGAAGGGAGAGATGGCAGGATAGAAGAGGAGAGAGTAGAGCAGGGTTCCCCAACTGGTGGCCCGCAGGCCAAATCTGTCCCGCCAGCAATATTATTTAGCCCCCCCAAACCCCCCTCCCAAAAAAAAATATTAATATTATTTCCATTTAAAAAGCAATATAACAAAAATAAAATCAATAGGAGGTGAACAGCACCTTGTGCTGAAAATATTGTACTTAATTTCAACAATAATCTTAATTTTAATTTGACTTTACAAATAACAAGAAGGTTTAATTGGAGTCTATTTCTTCCAAGCCTAGGGCTATATAAAATAACTTTGCCTACCTCAGCTAGTTAAAACCTCTTAAGTCTACCCCTTCCTTTTTCGAACATTCTGTTAAAAATCGCGCAACTTTTCAGCGTCCTGCTACTCATGCCAGGAATATAGTATATGCATATGATTAGTATGTGTGGATAGAAAACACTCTGAAGTTTCTAAAACTGGTTAAATCACGGCTGTGACTATAACAGATTGTGTGTTTCATTGAAAAACGCAAGAAAAACTGCTCTCTGAAAGCTAAAAATAATTTCCATAAGTCACTTTCATGGGTTGTTAAAAGGGGACAAAATTTAATATCGACCTGCATGCAATTCATACAAATTCCACACGATGTCGCCATTGTCGTCATTTTCAATTGAATTTTTTGTTGGAAAATCCAACTATCTGGATTCCGTTTCTTCCGGTCTCCACCAGGATCTTTTCAATGTGGACATTGGCAGCCATTGATTTGGAGACGAGGAGCTATTGAATATACATCGCCCTGTAATCATTTTGATAGATTATAAACGTTTACTAATACCTAAAGTTGGATTACAAAAGGATTTCGAAGTGTTTTGTGAAAGTTTATCGTCGACTTTTTTAATTTTAAAAAATGACGCAGCGTTTAAAAACGATGTTTTTTTCTGAATGACACAGCTTCCATAGAAAGCTATTTTGGGTATACATGGACCGATTTAAACGAAAAAAAGACCCAATAGTGATGTTTATGGGGCATATAGGAGTGCCAAGAAAGAAGCTCGTCAAAGGTAATGAATGTTTTATATTTTATTTCTGCGTTTTGTGCAGCGCCGGATAAGCAAAGTCTTTGTTTACGTCGCATTCAGGCATTTTGAGTTGTTGCATGCTATCAGATAATAGCTTCTCATGCTTTCGCCGAAAAGCATTTTAAAAATCTGACTTGTTGGCTAGGTTCACAACGAGTGTAGCTTTAATTCAATACCCTGCTTGTGAATTTTGATCAAGGTTTGAGTTTTAACGAGTACATTTAGCGTAGCGCATTTGCATTTCCAGGTGCCTAGTTGAGACATATGCGTCTCAAGTAGAATCAAGACAGCATCTTTCACAATGAAAAAATGTATGTGGGATGTTTTTTATTAGGCCTATTTACAATTGCAACTGGCCAAAACTGTAACATCCTAAATAAAACAATAATTTAAAGAAAAAGGTTGATGTCTGTATCTGAATGTCTGTATTGGTATAGCCTGCTCTTGTAACAACAGAACAAACAGAAAATATTGTCAGCTTGAGACCTAAATATCCCTGGATAAGCACTCAAAATAATGTTTGTATTTACTAATTCAAGTCATATAGGCCACTAAGTTACTTACTCAATGGGAAAAGTTGCATATCCCCTTGGACACGATCTTGTGTAAAATGGATGTGATTTTGATGCGCAGGCAGTCGTACTCATTCAAACACTTTTTTTGGTTACTGCAGCATTCCATATGTGTTATTTGATAGTTTTGATGTCTTCACTATTATTCTACAATGTAGAAAATAGTAAAAAATAAAGAAAACCTACTCATTCAAGGGTTTTTCTAAAACTTTTGACTGGTAGTGTATGTGAAAACCAGTTCCAGTCGTGAATCTATACTGCGTTCATCGAGGAAAATGAGCACACACAGGTGTAGGTCGAACCAAACATTGTTGGCACATAAAATGCAAGTTTCTTTATTGTGCTGTATCCCTCTGAGCATGCCACACAAAACCCACAAGGACTTGGCACCCCTGAGTGCATCCCTGAGATGGCTCGATGTCTGGAATTCAATCAGCTCAGTTTGAATTGGAGCCTCATCCAGCAAGGGTATCGTTTTCTTAGCAAGGGAGGAGAATTCTCCACCTGGGCGGACTGTGAGAGGATCACGTACAAACACAATGATATCCTTGGGCATGCTGTAGTCTTCAAATCTTGTGGAGAAGTTGTCTGGTCCCTCTGCCTGCCGTTCTTCAGTGTGCTGAAGTGCATTAGCCTTCCAGATGACAAGTCCAAATCTAACAACTCAAACTTCCTAGTAAAGGCCTCAAGTTTTTCCACCGTGTCCACCACTGTTTTCTCTCTTCCTTGTAACTGCAGATTTAACCCATTTAAGTGACAGAATTCATTATGTTATGGTCACTGAGTTTATTATGTACTGATCAGATGTGTTAAACACTTTGTTTAATTTGTAGAGTGGGCAAATTAATTTTGCTAATATTATATACTAATTATGTTCTAGCCCCCCAGCTATTAGCTCGGAAAAGCTAGTTGACGAACGATGGAGTAGAGGGAGACAGAGAGCGAAGATTGTGACCACATAACCTTCTGGGTAGGGTTGGAAGAAAGGGACACAAAAAAGGAAACAAAGTAGTTATTAGAGACCTGGAGGGGGATTGCAGTGAGATCAGTAGGCGAACAGCATCTAGTAAAGTTGAGGTCAAGCGAATTGCATGCCTTGTGAGTGGGGGGGGGGGGGGGGGACTGGGAAAGACTGAGGTCAAAAGAACAGGAGGTTTAACTTGTTATGGCTGCAATCCCGAAATCGGGATAAGTGTCATCAACCACTGCTGAATAGCATAGCGCTACATTCAATAAATATTACTACAAATATTTATATTCATGAAATCACAAGTGCAACATAGGAAAACACAGATTAGCCTTTTGTTAATCCACCTGTCATGTCAGATTTTGAAATTATGCTTTTCAGCGAAAGCAATCCAAGCGTTTGTGTAAGTTTATCGATCGCACTACAAACCATTAAGTACACTTAGCATCAGGAAGCTTGGTCATGAAAATCAGAAAAGCAATCAAATTAAGCGTTTACCTTTGATGACCTTCGGATGTTTTCACTCACGAGACTCCCAGTTACACAACAAATGTTCCGTTTGTTCCATAAAGATGATTTTTATACCCAAAATACCTCAGTTTGTTTGGCGTGTTATGTTCAGAAATCCACAGGAAAGAGCGTTCACGACAACGCAGACGAAAATTCCAAATAGTTTCCATAATGTCCACAGAAACATGTCAAATGTTTTTTATAATCAATCCTCAGGTTGTTTTTAAAATATATAATCGATAATAGATCAACCGCAAATGTCTTTCACAGTAGGAGAGGGGAAAACAATGGCTGTCCAAATTCTGTTGCGCGAGCAGAACTCATGTGACCACTTGACGCGATGTTATCGTTCTGGCTCATTTTTCAAAATAAAAGCCTGAAACTATGTCTGAAGACTGTTGACACCTTGAGGAAGCAATAAGAAAAATAATCTGGTTCATATCCCTTTAAATCCAGCAAAGGGAGGCTATGGAACATGGAGTTTTCAAAATAGAAGCCACTTCCTGTTTTGATTTTCCTCAGGGTTTCGCCTGCAATATCAGTTCTGTTATACTCACAGACAATATTTTGACAGTTTTGGAAACTTTAGTGTTTTCTATCCAATACGAATAATAATATACATATATTAGCAACTGAGACTGAGGAGCTGGCCGTTTACAATGGTCACCTTTTCATCCAAGCTACTCAATACTGCCCCTGCAGCCATAAAAAGAAAAAAAGAAATTAATCGAAGGCAGACGTCGGAAGGTTGAAGTTGCCCAGTACACTGAGTGGTGAGTCACCATCAGGAAATTAACCTATCAAGATGTCAGCCTCATTGAGGAGCTCTCCAAGGGCACCTGGTGGGCGATAGATGACAATGTTAAGCTTGAGTGGACAAGTGACAGTGACAGCATGGAATTAAAATGAGGACATGGACAGGTGAGTGAGGGAGAAAATATAACATCTCCATCTAGAACGAGTAGCCCCTGTGACATCACCGTGATGACCAGATGCTCTCAGACTATGAGAGAACACATAGTCAGATGAAGAGAGAGCAGCTAGAGTAGCAGTGTTCTCTGGGGTGATCCATATCTCTGTCAGGGCCAGCATAGGCTGAGATGAACTTGCCGTTCTTGGCTGCAGATTGGCAGTTCCAAATGCTGCCGGCGACCAGGAAGTCCACATGGGTTGCCATCTACTTTAAGTGCTGTCTATCTATCAAAAAGACAGCAACAGATTAAGACAAAAAGTCAAATTATCACTCCTGGAGATAGCAGGAGTCCTCTATCTACAGATTGAAGCACATACACACACATACACACACAGGCACACATGCATAAACACACACCCATTTGAGCTGATGTGCTGTTTCATACTTTTTCAGTTTCAGTTTTTACTGTACTTTATTTTATATCTATGGTATGAATATCACTGTCCTACTTAGTGATTTGTTGTCAACAGCAGCCAACCCTTTTCCTAAATCATTATCTCTCTAATGGCATTTCTTTGACTTTTCCTCTCTCTCATATCTACTACCGTACACACACATAGATGACCAACATGCAATGTCAGGGATTTATCCGCTTGTTTCAGAGAGGTGCTTTTATGCATTTATTTTATTGGATGAATCCAACAACACCTGAATAACTTACACAGTTACTCTTCCTGAATAACTTACACAGTTATTATTCCTGAATAACTTACACAATTACTCTTATATGGGTAGTTTATTTAAAGTATAATAGAATATTGAGCATGTACACCATAAGAAATACCCTGCTGTTGAAAAAAGGTTCCATATTACTGTAATATATCCCAAAAAACAATACCATAGTTGTTTAGGGTCAGGACACTCTTCACAGATCCATGCTGGCATTTATATTTTTCTGTTGGATTACTAAAGTATATAGAAACCATATTACTTTCCCCCCCAAAGTTTTGTGAGAGTTGCTCTCCTTCCTACAGGCTTCTTTTTCTCTGTTTCGTGCTGTTCCTATTGCTGCTCTACAAGTGAGCGAGTGAGTGAGCAAGTGAGCGAGTGAGTGAGCAAATGAGCGAGTGCACACAGCTTTCCCATTAATTGTCATTTCATTATCGCAAGGAGAGCTGAGCCGTGACCAAGCTCACGTAGAGCAATTTAGCTCTCCGCCAATCCACGCGGCTGTTTCTAGTCTAGAGGAAGAGAGAAACACTGTGCAGGGGGCAATATAAAGAGTGGTAGGGAGGAAAAGAGATTGAAGGAGAGAAACGAAAGAAAGAGAGAGACTGTTGAGGAGGGAGATATACAGAGAGTGGGAGAGTGAATGAGAGAGAGAAGATGAGTAGGAGAGAGTAGGAGAGCAAGAAAGAGACTGTAGAGGAGAAGGGAAAGATACAGAGAGCGAAAAAGAGAGAGAGAGAGAGAGACACACACACACACACACACACACACACACACACACACACACACAGAGAGAGACATACAAATGGCAGAAAGTCAAGGGCACAGTTCCATGAACTCAGTCAAACAGCACCAATGGTCAATTAAAAGGGGATGACATTTTAGTCCATGGCCCACCATGTCAGAAGGCTTTACACTGAAAATAAATTGAATCTATAATCCATTAGCCTCAGGCAGATTACTCCTCTCACATGAAGACTCCTCAAGCTACAACACTGATGTTGTGTCTCAGCCCCATCCATGTCCAACAGCCTGAGATGAACAGTGATTGTTCATTACTGTGTAACGATACTATTATATAATACAGCCTCCATGTCGCTAGTGAAACATAGCTGTTTTATTATGTGTTGAATGATGGTTTAATATAGACTCATTCAAACACACTTCTGTTAGTGTTGCATTTAATTTCAAATGTCTGTCGGCCATTAGATTAAGTTGATTATGGGGAATGTGTTTGTAATGATTTACGAATGAGCAAACTCAATATGCATAATGATTAATTGAAAGGCAATGACTCACTTGATTGGTGGTTACCATAATTACATCATAGGACGTCACAGTCTCTGTTTGAAACCCGTCAGCCACCTTTGTGGAAATCTCCTCTTGTGATCAATATGACATATTTCCACTATCATGCTAATTCAGATGGTTTGTTTTTGGAGCTCCTGGTGTTATCATATTGCTGGAGACAGGGAGGGAAGGAAGGAAGGAGGAAGGGAAGTTGGGAGCGAGATAAAGAGAAATGCAGACTATTTTATGCCTGACAGATAGAAGACAGAGAAACACTGAAAACGGGCAGGGGCACACTAGGGTTGGGCGGTATCCAGATGTTCATATCATCATACCATCATTCTCTCACCCCGGGATTTATGGCATTACCTGTTTAGTACACAAGGGAGCATCAAAAGCCCACTGGGTGTTTGCATAATGCTAACCAAATTAGCACAAGTAATAGCAAATTTTCATGGAAGCTCCTAGCTACATATGCTAACTAGTGCAAACAATAATAAACTAATTGCATCAACAGGCAATCCAGATCATAAAGTTATAAATATATAGGAAGGAGCTACTGAATGTCATGTTTGGGGAGTTTGGACCTTTACAAGCGAATGTGAACGAGAGACATTGTGCAAATGAACAAAGTTTTGACGCATGCTGTACTGGCTCTCCAGTGTGGAGTCTGAAGTGGCTCGGGCAATGGGCCTGCCTGCTCTGCTTGGAGAAGAGGGGTAGGAGCAGACTGATGGGCCAAGAACTGAGAGTAGAAAAAACACAAGGAAATAAAGATTGAAGTGGCAGCTGTACAAATAACTCATCCAAATGGCTTTGACTTCTCAAACATGGAAGACAGCTAAAATAATATGATGCTCTGTCACCTTATTAATTCAGCAACTTACTTAGATAGTAAGCTAAACTAGGGTCGTGTTAATGCAGTTTTTCATGCAGTAAAAAATATAAGAAGCATAAGAAATATCTTGCTTTGTTTTTTTATACACGGATCGAAAACAAATGTTGTGCTTCAGATGAGAATTATTTTTTCCAGTAAAATGCAAAATTATGCGAATAAAGCTAAACATTAGGAAACGTAGCTGGCTTCATTCTTTCTATGACATTAGAAACATGATGGCCATGCATCGTTTTTGCTTTTTCATTGTAAGCTCATTTAGTTGTGTGGCTGCCAGCCAAATAGCGCTGCACTTCTGTTGTCAACTGATGAAAATGAAGCTATTTTAAGACGAATGTGTTGCGCTAATGTATTTTCTGTGAAGGAAAACTATAGTTGCACGTCCTTGATCACTCTATTGAAGAAAAAAAACACTGACTTTCAATATAAAATGTGACCCCTGTCAATACACAGCTATTTACAAACAAACACATGACTGGCTCAACTGTGCTGGGGAACTAAGTAAGCTTCATAATGTAAAATAATGTGACAGGTGAAATAAGAACACAATCTACTTCATCTCCTAACACACTGCACAAGTTGACTGCAGGTATTTACTTAAAAAATAGCTACAAATATTACAATGTATTGAAAACTTCAAATAAATAGTTTCAGTAGTTTTGGCGGTATTGAAAGACCATCCAGTGGCCATTTCTAAATACCCCGGTATACAGAATAAACAGGAGGCTGAAGAAATGTGGCTTGGCTGCTAGGACCCTCACAAACTTCTACAGATGCACCATTGTGAGCATCCTGTCAGGCTGTACCGCCGCCTGGAACGGCAACTGCACCTTCCGCAACCGCAAGGCTCTCCAGAGGGTAGTGCGGTCAGCCCAACGCATCACCAGTGGCACACTGCCTACCCTCCAGTACATCTACAGCACACTTTGACCCTGGAAGGCCTTGAAGATCACCAAGGACTTCAACCACCCAAGCAACGGCCTGTTCTCCCCCTACCATCTAGAAGGCGGAGACAGTACAAGTGCATCAATGCTGGGACCGAGAGACTGAAAAAAACGCTTCTACCCGGCCTCCGCCCAGTACCCTGCCCTGAACATTAGTCACTGTCACCAGCCAGCTACCACTCGGCACTCTACCCTGCACCTTGGAGACTGCTGCCCTATGTACATAGTCATTGAACACTGGTCACTTGAATAATGTTTCCATACTGTTTTACCCACTTCATATGTATATACTGTATTCTAGTCAATGCTCATCCTATATAACTACTGCTGTACACACCTTTTCTATTCATATACTGTCCATAATGTCTATACACACCATCAGGTAATATACACTGTGTACAAAACAAAACATTGACATAAACTGACCGGGTGAATCCAGGTGAGTATGATCCCTTATTGATGTCACTTGTTAAATCCACTTCAATCAGTTTAGATGAAGGGGAAGAGACAGTTAAAGAAGGATTTTTAAGCCATGAGACAATTTAGACATGGATTGTGTATGTGTGCCATTCAGAGGGTGAATTTCAGTACCATTGAACGGAGTATGGTAGTAGGTGCCAGGCGCACTGGTTTGAGTGTGTCAAGAACTGCAAAGCGGCTGGGTTTTTCGCGCTCAAAAGTTTCCCATGTGTATCAAGAATGGTCCACCATCCAAGGGACATCCAGCCAACTTGACACAACTGTGGGAAGCATTGGAGTCAACATGGGCCAGCATCCCTGTGGAATGCTTTCGACACCTTGTAGTGTCCATGCCCCAACGAATTGAGGCTGTTCTGAGGGCAAAATTGGGGTGCAACTCAATGTCCGGAAGGTGTTCCTACTGTTTTGTACACTCAGTGTATATATTCCGCCCTCTGACATTGCTTGTTCTAATATGTCTATATTTATGAATTAATACATTTGTATTTTATTTGCATGTATTGTTTTGTATTCTTACGTATTACTGCACTTTTGAAGCTAGGAACATAAGAATTTCGCTACACCCGCGATAACATAATACAGTATGTGTACGTGACCAATACAGTTTGATTTGATACAAGGTCAACACACACTAAAACATCCACAGAGTAAATATCTCTGGGCAGACAGACAGTCAACAGCCGTATCTATTGGTGCTTTTAGTCTAGAGCAGGAAAGAAGGTGTAGCCGGTCTGTCTTTTATATAGTTATTTGACAACATTAATTTCCCCAGAAGGTCAGTTCTCCACTTGAACAACAATTCAACATCCTCCCCGTCTCTATCCATCCGTGAAAACTTCAGAATTGGAGTTGAAACAAAATTATACTTGGTGCTTTAAAACTTTAGATTATATGATTCTGACTAGGGAAACATGCTCTTTACATATTCATGTAACGTACATCCCATGTGTTTGTCTTCCAAAATAAGCCTATTTCATAGACACAGATACATGAGAAACAAAGACACAGATACATGAGAAACACAGACACAGATACATAAGAAAAATAGACACAGATACATGAGAAACACAGACACAGATACATGAGAAACACAGACACAGATACATGAGAAACACAGACACAGATACATGAGAAACACAGACACAGATACATGAGAAACAAAGACACAGATACGTAAGAAAAATAGACACAGATACATAAGAAACACAGACACAGATACATAAGAAACACAGACACAGATACATGAGAAACACAGACACAGATACATGAGAAACACAGACACAGATACATGAGAAACAAAGACACAGATAGTTAAGAAAAATAGACACAGATACATAAGAAACACAGACACAGATACATAAGAAACACAGACACAGATACATGAGAAACACAGAAACAGATACATGAGAAACACAGACACAGATACATAAGAAACACAGACACAGATACATAAGAAACACAGACACAGATACATAAGAAACACAGACACAGATACATGAGAAACACAGACACAGATACATGAGAAACACAGACACAGACACAGAAGAAACACAGACACAGATACATGAGAAACACAGACACAGATACATGAGAAACACAGACAGAATACCAGAGTGCAGCTGGGCTAAATGTAGTGGTGCTGTCTGAGATGATGCATGGACAGGGACAGGGACGGGGACAGGGACAGTTAGAGGTTTGTGGTGCTGTCCGAGACAATGCAGGGACAGGGACAGGGCGAGGTTTGTGCTGCTGTCTGAGACGATGCAGGGACAGGGAGAGGTTTGTGGTGCTGTCTGAGGCGATGCAGGGACAGGGATGAGGACAGGGAGAGGGAGAGGTTTGTGGTGCTGTCTGAGGCAATGCAGGGACAGGGATGAGGACAGGGAGAGAGAGAGGTTTGTGGTGCTGTCTGAGGCAATGCAGGGACAGGGATGAGAACAGGGAGAGGTTTGTGGTGCTGTCTGAGGCGATGCAGGGACAGGGATGAGGACAGGGAGAGGTTTGTGGTGCTGTCTGAGGCGATGCAGGGACAAGGATGAGGACAGGGAGAGGTTTGTGGTGCTGTCTGAGGCGATGCAGGGACAGGGATGAGGACAGGGAGAGGTTTGTGGTGCTGTTTGAGGCAATGCAGGGACAGGGATGAGGACAGGGAGAGGGAGAGGTTTGTGGTGCTGTCTGAGGCGATGCAGGGACAGGCATGAGGACAGGGAGAGGTTTATGGTGCTGTCTGAGGCAATGCAGGGACAGGAATGAGGACAGGGAGAGGTTTGTGGTGCTGTCTGAGGCAATGCAGGGACAGGGATGAGGACAGGGAGAGGGAGCGGTTTGTGGTGCTGTCTGAGGCGATGCAGGGACAGGCATGAGGACAGGGAGAGGTTTATGGTGCTGTCTGAGGCAATGCAGGGACAGGAATGAGGACAGGGAGAGGTTTGTGGTGCTGTCTGAGGCAATGCAGGGACAGGGATGAGGACAGGGAGAGGGAGCGGTTTGTGGTGCTGTCTGAGGCAATGCAGGGACAGGGATGAGGACAGGGAGAGGTTTGTGCTGCTGTCTGAGGCGATGCAGGGACAGGGATGAGGACAGGGAGAGGTTTGTGGTGCTGTCTGAGGCGATGCAGGGACAGGGATGAGGACAGGTTTAGGTTTGTGCTGCTGTCTGAGGCGATGCAGGGACAGGGATGAGGACAGGGAGAGGTTTGTGGTGCTGTCTGAGGCGATGCAGGGACAGGGATGAGGACAGGGAGAGGTTTGTGCTGCTGTCTGAGGCGATGCAGGGACAGGGATGAGGACAGGGGTAGGTTTGTGGTGCTGTCTGGGGCGATGCATGGACAGGGACAGGGACGGGGACAGGGACAGTTAGAGGTTTGTGGTGCTGTCCGAGACAATGCAGGGACAGGGACAGGGAGAGGTTTGTGCTGCTGTCTGAGACAATGCAGGGACAGGGAGAGGTTTGTGGTGCTGTCTGAGGCGATGCAGGGACTGGGATGAGGACAGGGAGAGGTTTGTGGTGCTGTCTGAGGCAATGCAGGGACAGGGATGAGGACAGGGAGAGGGAGAGGTTTGTGGTGCTGTCTGAGGCGATGCAGGGACAGGGATGAGGACAGGGAGAGGTGTGTGGTGCTGTCTGAGGCAATGCAGGGACAGGGATGAGGACAGGGAGAGGTTTGTGGTGCTGTCTGAGGCAATGCAGGGACAGGGATGGGGACAGGGACAGGGAGAGATTTGTGGTGCTGTCCGAGACCATGCAGGGACAGGGACAGGGAGAGGTTTGTGCTGCTTTCTGAGATGATGCAGGGACAGGGATGAGGACAGGGAGAGGTTTGTGCTGCTGTCTGAGGCGATGCAGGGACAGGGATGAGGACAGAGAGAGGTTTGTGCTGCTGTCTGAGACGATGCAGGGACAGGGACGAGGACAGGGAGAGGTTTGTCGTGCCGTCTGAGGCGATGCAGGGACAGGGATGAGGACACAGAGAGGTTTGTGCTGCTGTCTGAGGCGATGCAGGGGCAGGGATGAGGACAGGGAGAGGTTGTGCTGCTGTCTGAGGCGATGCAGGGACAGGGATGAGGACAGGGAGAGGTTGTGCTGCTGTCTGAGGCGATGCAGGGACAGGGATGAGGATAGGGAGAGGGAGAGGTTTGTGGTGCTGTCTGAGGCGATGCAGGGACAGGAATGAGGACAGGGAGAGGTTTGTGGTAATGTCTGAGGCAATGCAGGGACAGGGATGAGGACAGGGAGAGGTTTGTGGTGCTGTCTGAGGCAATGCAGGGACAGGGATGAGGACAGGGAGAGGGAGAGGTTTGTGGTGCTGTCTGAGGCAATGCAGGGACAGGGATGAGGACAGGGAGAGGTTTGTGGTGCTGTCTGAGGCGATGCAGGGACAGGGATGAGGACAGGGAGAGGGAGAGGTTTGTGGTGCTGTCTGAGGCGATGCAGGGACAGGGATGAGGACAGGGATGAGGACAGGGAGAGGTTTGTGCTGCTGTCTGAGGCGATGCAGGGACAGGGATGAGGACAGGGAGAGGTTTGTGGTGCTGTCTGAGGCGATGCAGGGACAGGGATGAGGACAGGGAGAGGTTTGTGCTTCTGTCTGAGGCGATTTAGGGACAGGGATGAGGACAGGGGTAGGTTTGTGGTGCTGTCTGAGGCGATGCAGGGACAGGGATGAGGACAGGGACAGGGAGAGATTTGTGGTGCTGTCCGAGACCATGCAGGGACAGGGACAGGGAGAGGTTTGTGCTGCTGTCTGAGATGATGCAGGGACAGGGATGAGGACAGGGAGAGGTTTGTGCTGCTGTCTGAGGCGATGCAGGGACAGGGACAGGGAGAGGTTTGTGCTGCTGTCTGAGATGATGCAGTGACAGGGATGAGGACAGGGAGAGGTTTGTGCTGCTGTCTGAGGCGATGCAGGGACAGGGATGAGGACAGAGAGAGGTTTGTGCTGCTGTCTGAGACGATGCAGGGACAGGGATGAGGACAGGGAGAGGTAGAGGTTTGCACTGCTGTCTGATGCGATGCAGGGACAGGGATGAGGACAGAGAGGGGTTTTGAGGTGCTGTCTGAGGCGATGCAGTGACAGGGATGAGGACAGGGAGAGGTTTGTGCTGCTGTCTGAGGCAATGCAGGGACAGGGATGAGGACAGGGAGAGGGAGAGGTTTGTGCTGCTGTCTGAGGCGATGCAGGGACTGGAATGAGGACAGGGAGAGGTTTGTGCTGCTGTCTGAGGCAATGCAGGGACAGGGATGAGGACAGGGAGAGGTTTGTGCTGCTGTCTGAGGCGATGCAGGGACAGGGATGAGGACAGAGAGAGGTTTGTGGTGCTGTCTGAGGCGATGCAGGGACAGGGATGAGGACAGGGAGAGGTTTGTGGTGCTGTCCGAGACCATGCAGGGACAGGGACAGGGAGAGGTCTGTGCTGCTGTCTGAGATGATGCAGGGACAGGGATGAAGACAGGGAGAGGTTTGTGCTGCTGTCTGAGGCGATGCAGGGACAGGGATGAGGACAGGGAGAGGTTTGTGGTGCTGTCTGAGGCAATACAGGGATGGGGACAGGGATGAGGACAGGGAGAGGTTTGTGTTGCTGTCTGAGGCAATGCAGGGACAGGGACAGGGATGGGGACAGGGACAGGGAGATGTTTGTGGTGCTGTCTGAGGCAATACAGGGATGGGGACACGGACAGGGACGGGGACAGGGACAGGGAGAGGTTTGTGGTGCTGTCTGAGGCAATACAGGGATGGGGACAGGGAGGGGTTTGTGGCGATGCAGGGACGGGGGTGGGAACAGGGACAGGCAGAGGTTTGTGTTGCAGTCTGAGGTGATATGGGAACAGGGACAGGCAGAGGTTTGTGTTGCAGTCTGAGGTGATATGGGAACAGGGACAGGCAGAGGTTTGTGTTGCAGTCTGAGGTGATATGGGAACAGGGACAGGCAGAGGTTTGTGTTGCAGTCTGAGGTGATATGGGAACAGGGACAGGCAGAGGTTTGTGGTCCGGTCTGAGGTGATATGGGGACAGGGACAGGGACAGGGAGGGGTTTGTGGTGCAGTCAGTGGCGATGCAGGGACAGGTATGGGGACAGGGACAGGCAGGGGGGTTTGTGGTCCAGTCTGAGGTGATATGGGGACAGGGACAGGGACAGGGAGGGCTTTGTGGTGCAGTCAGAGGCGATGCAGGGACAGGGACAGGCAGGGGTTTGTGGTCCAGTCAGAGGAGATGCAGCAGAGACAGTGACAAGTGACAGGGAGCCTGTTACAGTTGTACTTCCACTGAGGGTCCCAGGACTGGCCGTGAGTGTTTGTTTGCTACTCCTTTTATCAGTGGGGTGCCATGGGCCTGGGCCTTCAGTGAGGTCCTACACAGTCCCACCCGAATTAATCCACCTCTTATTACCATCATTATGATGCCATGGCTCTAGACACTATACATTTAGACAGAATCGCAGTATAACCAGGCGTTGCATCACCTTTAAATTGACATTTTTATTCAGAGAATTGCAGGGGAAGAGTACAATACAGTACAGTTCAACTAATAGGCAAGAACATAGTCGAGTGCAACAGAGTTATATTAATATTCTTCTTCTATCCATTTCTGGTCCACAAACTTTGAGCTTTAAGCCCCCCCCACCCAAAGAAAATCAGTTCCTGTTTACCCAAAAACATGACACAATCAATGAGTCTTTTCAATATTTCCCTATTTTTCTTCACCTTTTCATTGTGCAGCTCCGTTGCCCTGCGCTGTTGTTCGTTGAGCTGTAGATCCACTCGGGTGTCCCCAAAAGTTTTCAAAAGCACCATTGCTTGTAAGTGCCCAGCCGTACTTTGGTGTCTCGTTGCTGCCTTGGTTAGACAACTCAAGTTTGCAAAGCCAGTGTGGCTCCAAACACCAAATCGATCACTTGCAAATAATAGGCATTCCCATCAGTACAGTTTGCAGTGCTTCTCGGAGCCTGTGAGCCATTGATAGCGCTCGTAGTTGGAACTTTGAAAGTGGCGAACGAACCCCTTTCCCGCCTGTGACAGGCTTTGTAGCGTCAGCGTCGGGCGACCTCTCCTTACAATGTCTAACTTTTCTCTAAAAGTTCATCTTGAGAATGGCGTTATAATTATATCCTAGACCAAATCGATATCTTCTCCTCCTTCTGCCATTGTGGGTTGAAAAAACAGCTTAGTAGTACGTGAATTAATTTGTTTATCAAATTCAGTTTCCTAGTTCTGCATAGACCTGCCCATAGGACTTGTCTCTCAATATTGGTAATCCAATCAAAAGATGTGCACACACTACGCCTGCTAGCTGGCTCATGTGTAACACTGGAGCCAGCCAGCAGGCGTACAATAGCCAACTCTAAAGCTGATTGGTTGACACTAAATTTTCATGTCCATTCACTTTAAGCTACAAGCGCCCGAACTGTTGATTCTGAAGGCCTGAGGGCAGATTTTAGACCCCTGGCAACACATGATGGCTGAATTTGATTGGATAAAAGATCTAACATAAAGACCAGCCCTCCAAATCTCAACCTGGGGCTGGAAGCAGTGCAACGAAGAGGAAAGCTATGAAATGAAGAGTATAACTCTTACTCTGGGGAATAATTTAATACATATTTGTGGGAAAATATATATTAAAAAAAAATGATATTCTGATGATGTTTAGGCCAGCAGAGAAGGCCTTGCTGGCCCTGACGGCCCACCACTGCCTTTTATATATCATTATCAGGGTTAACTGGGAATTAGATTGTACACATTTCACATAATCCCATTGCAAAGGAGGCAGCTAGTTTTCGTCTTCCATATGCGATAAAGGAGAAAAAATATGATGTCAGTAATCATTGCGTGCCATTATTATTGTATTATTAAGACATTTCTAATGTCACACATAAGGTAAATAGCTTTCCCCTCCCGGAAACTCAATGTGAGATTGTCTATCTGTATGAGAGAAATGGTGATGAGTTTGGAGCGTGCTGGCACGGTCTGACATGACTTGCAGCTGCTAATAACCGCAGTGAGGATCATCTTGGACTGTGAGGATGCAGTGTAGCAGCCTCATGCTTCCCATACCCTGAGGCAGTACACACGGTCCCTGGCATGGTTGTGAAATGCATGAACACCTTTAGATGGCAATATGTTTGGGAAATGTACACATACCTGGTACCACATTGTCATGTTTGGGGACATGAAACAACGTTACAGTATAGCTAGAAAAATATGTCAACGTTTTGGCGTTTGTGACCGTTTCCAAACGTATCCTCACCAAGAGACCAAGCTTTCTTCAGCAGAGCCCTTACTCCGCTCCTCTGACTTTGGCTCTGAGATTAACTGAGTGGATTCAAGGTGCCACATATTGTATAAAGCTCATTTCTCTTTCAGCCCCTCTCTAGCTCATTCTAACCCAGTTGACCCTTATCCTTGACCAGACCTTTATGCTGACAAAGGGGATTTCTTAGAACCTTGCCATGACAATGACAACACTGAGACTGAAAGGATCAGGGGTGAGAGCCAGCGGGAACGGGCGCGGGTGGGCAAGTGGCAGAGAGAGAGGGAAGGGGGGGGGGGGGGTGGATAGGGAGATGGGGACATATGGAGCAATGCAAGAATTTACCAAATGCTTGAGGTTAAGGTTTGTCCTGTTCTTGGTCATTCAGACTGAGCGGAATAGAGCTGGGGAGATCCTCTCTAGTCCTCCCCTCTCCTCCTCCCAGGGAACTGCAGTGTACAAGGTCATCAACCACAGGCCTACAGGACACACTCTCCTGAGGATTAGGAAATTAGTGATAAGAGCATTTCTTCCTTTGCTCAGTTCTGTCTCAGTCCCCCCCTCTCTCTGCTCTCAGTGTGTCTCCCTCTCCCATCTCTCTCTCACGGCCCTGTGGCTGGAATATTCAAGTTTAAAAATACTGCAACAGTTCCTTTGTTATAGTAAACCATTTTTCCCTCTCTCTACCATATTTATTTGTCTGTTCTGCCTAAATAACAGTGGAATAGGGACGAGAGATCGAGAGAGAGAGAGAAACTGCACTGTGCGACTGCTGTGTTCAGGCAGGGAGAAGGAGAGAGGATGGGAGAGAAAGTTTATAAGGCACAGTTTATAAGGAAATGTGAGAGAGAAGCCGGGGAATCTGTGGTGGCCAGCTGCAAGAGAGGAGATAGCGGAGAAAGGCTTTTAATTCTCAATCCCCACAGAGCCTTTGAAAATTACCAATCTTCTTATCACAGACGCAGGGCTGCTTATGCAAATTGTTGTGGAGTGGAACGTTTAAACTGAAAATTACTCGACAGCAGTTTTTTTTCCCCCTCTCTCTCTCTCTCTCTCTCTCTCTCTCTCTCTCTCTCTCTCCACATAGAAAGCCTGTTTTGAGTCTCAGAAGATGAATTGCTTTGAAGCGAGTCAGGATTTAAAGACTCCAGACCCAGCTCTGGTCTAACGCAGCCGCTCTCACTGCCTTTGTAGCGGAAAACGGGGAGGAAAAAAGAGAAAGAAAAAGCATTTGAAAACAACATTCTGGTCTCCCCTCCCTGCTCTGACACATCACCCATCGCCTGAGGAGGCTAGGAGCCAGGGAAATATAGAAATATCTCTAACCTCTGTTCTCCATTCTAGTTATTTTCATTTCTATTTATTTACCAAAGTTGAGTTTCTTTTTCATTCATTCATTTTTTTTTTACCATACATTGAGGGTAATGAACATGAGAGGATGACACAGCTTGTGTTCTATGCGGGAAGTTGCTTGAAACATTTCTAGTTTTAAATTACACCAATTATATTAGAAGAAAGAAAAGAGGAAAGAGAGTATTTGAAGGAAAATACTGTTGTTTCTGTGTTCTGTGATCAGACACTACTGGCTCTTAATGTTTCTCTCATCAATAACCACCAAGCACTTGACCCATCTCAAATCAAGTCTTCATGACAAGTTGTTTCTGAAAACACATTCTGATGTACAAACCTAAGGTAACCCAAAAACCCAGAATTGTGTTTCAGCCATTTCACCTGGTATTACGATGGGTGCCTGGAGGAGATTACATGTTTGTGTTTTTGTATGTATTGAATATGTTGCAGATTCTATAATTTTCTAATTGAATCTAATCTGATCTGACCCACAGAGGCAGATTAGGAAGAGGAAGTGTTACATGCTGGTGGCGGGAGGCTTCATCCTCACCCTCCTCATCATCATCATCGCTGTGTCAGCAAGAAAATGAAACCAACTCCAGAGGTAAGCCTCCTAACCCCTCCATCACTACTGGTGTTTATCAACCAGCAGCAGCCCAAAAAACAGAGCTTTACTTAGTACTGATATTGTTATACAGATACTATATTGGCGTATTGATTGCTATATTGACATTCTATTCTGATTGTAAACCAAATGTAAACAGCATGTTATAGAAGGGTCCAGACACTTTTTTTTTCAGATTTCACTTGTTTTTGAGAAACTTACCCCAACCAGCGATTCACTTCCTCATCCTCATTGTGCAGTAGGGGGTTCTGAATAACATCAACAAATGCTCCAAAAGAACCCAAATGATTCCTTTTAGAATCGGGAAAGTTATCAGTACAGTGATGCAGGTCTTTAGATGTTGTACACATGTAATTGTGTCATCATGAACATTACGTTATTTTTATTTCACATTCATATTTTTTAGCTGCATTGTCGTTTAGGGGCTTTGTAAGTAAGCATTTCACTGTAAGGTAAAACACCTGTCGTATTCGGCGCATGTGACTAATAAAATGTGATTTGATTTGATTTGATATCCGCGAACCAGGATGAAGAACTGAATCGCTGGTTGGGGTAAGTTTATCAAAAACAAGTGACAGAAGCTAACTTGTCCTTTAAGGATGCGTTCAGTGGCAATAGTTTTATGTTGTGATAAGAGATTTAGCATCAGCTCAAAGACTGTATAGGGATTTTACGAAAACACAGCTTTTTAATTGGATTGTCAGTAATGTGCAGGAAGGCTTCCTTCTTGAATTGGATCAATAATTGGAATCCTAGTCAGAGGACACACTCTGTAAGTGACTGACATTGACTAGCAACGTTCATAGCAGCAAGACAGCAAAGTAAATAAAAAGTTCAGCTTGACATATTTGCTTTTATAGCAAATCAATGTTTAAGGGTTTTCTGTCCAGAGGAAATGTGGTGCGGAACGATTCATTTTCATATATAACTGCCCTACGACCAGTCTCAAGTCATCAGGGCATGGACTCTACAAGCTGCCGAAACGCTCTCCACAGGGACGTTGGCCCATGTTGACTCCAACGTTTCCCACAGTTGTGTCAAGTTGGCTGGATGTCCTTGGGTGGCTGACCATTCTTGATAAACACGGGGAACTGTTGAGCATGAAAAACCCAGCAGCATTGCAGTTCTTGACACAAACCGGTGCGCCTCACACCTACTACCATACCCTGTTCAAAGGCACTACCTTGTTTTGTCTCGCCCACTTACCCTCGGAATGGCACACATACACAATCCATGTCTCAATTGTCTCAATGCTTGAAAGTCCTTCTTTAACCTGTCTCCTCCCCTTCGTCTACACTGATTGAAGTGAATTTAACAAGTGACATCAATAAGGGATCATAGCGTTCACCTGGATTCACCTGGTCAGTCTATGTCATGGAAAGAGCAGTTGTTCTTAAAATAATATATTGTATATTGCTGCTCCTTCACATTATATTTTTGCAGACATCTTTTCTTCTTCAGTTTGGACAATGACATGTACATGTAATTCCAACCACAAGTAATGATTTTTGTTCACTTGTAGCCTCACATCTAGCAGCTTGAATGTCTCATGTGGTTGGCTAGCTCATTGTGTAGCTAGCGTAAAAGGTTGAAGAATGTTTCTCTGCCTTTACAGGAAATGACAGATTTCTTCCAAACGTTGGGTTTTGTGACAGAAACAAAGACCCTCACCATCAGCTCAGCAGAGGATAGAATCAGTGTAGAAGACTTTGGCCACTATTCAATAATTAACAGATGAATTCATAAATGTCATTGGATGTTGATGGAAAACCACAACTTTCCTTAAATGATAACGTAACCAATCTACATGAACCCACAGTCTGGCGTCTTTATCTACCACTGATGGAATTACATTCAGGCCTCTTGTCTGACATACACAAATACACCTCAACCCACACGCAAACACAATCATAGTCACTGTATTGTAAAGCCAATTGATTCATCTTGAATGGGAGGTTGAGGCCCTGTTGGGAGGTGTTCTCTAGTTATCTTCCTCACGTTGATTCTCTCAGGTCACAGATTAGTGGGTCTGCAGGTTTGTGGAGCAATTCGTACCAAATCATTTGGAACAGATGAGATGGAATTTCTCAAGTTGGTGTGTGTGTGTGTGAGGGTGTGTGTGTGTGTGTGTGTGTGTGTGTGTGTGTGTGTGTGTGTGTGTGTGTGTGTGTGTGTGTGTGTGTGTGTGTGTGTGTGTGTGTGTGTGTGTGTGTGTGTGTGTACTGAGCCCTATAGAGGAGGAAGAGTACAGGCTTAGCAGAACCGCCTGGGTTCTTGCCAAAGCAGACGCAGCCATAAGCCTGGTATAGTCTGCCAGTTCTTGTACCAGAAACAGGATTCAAATAAACAAACAGAGTTTAAACAGAATTAAGCGTTCCGAGTATGTACCAACAGCAAATTCAGTTTTCCTCCCATTGTTGTTGGTTGTTGGGCCTTCTTCCATTCTCCTTGATGCTGTTGGCAGATTTTGAAGAAAGTAACGGTACTAGACTGCAGTACTCTCAAATAATAATAACCCCTAATCATAATAACTTTATTTGTATAGCGCTTTTCAGTACTCCCACATACTCTAGCTGGAGTAGACAATAGTATGTTATACAGAAACATAATGAAAGACAGCGATACAAAGAGAGAGAGAGAGACAGCATTACATAGTCATAGAGAGGAGAAATATTGACAGGTACGAACTATGAACACACAGTGAGGGTTAGAGAGGATATAAACATAGAGAGAGAGAGAGGCATAGATGAGAATGGTGAACACTATAGACAGAGACAGGATGATGTGGACCGGTATGAACAAACACCGAGGAGTATAGAGGATATAGATAGACACAGAGAGATACAAAGGCAGATGGGCAGAGAGGAGAATAGCGAGCACTATACATCAGTTTAATGAGAGTGACGACGACAGAAATCACTTCGGAGCCGCTTCTGCTCTCGAATCAATAGCCTGGCTCTTTATGGTGCACTAAATAACGCCATAACTGCACCCTGACACTTGTTTCTGCAAATGATGTTGCCGGCACCGCCTTCACATCCTGTTTACAGACTCATTTGGGAAGTGAGATTTTTCAATGTGCATGTTAGGACCATGTGCTAACTGTAACTACACAAGGTCTTTGTGTGTATGGGGAGGAATGATCGCAGAAATCAGGGGGTGCTGAATGAGAGAGCTTTCAAGGGGTTTCGTCTAATCAAGTAGTGACCATGTACACTAGACATGTGCCTGTCTAGTCTGTATCCTAACAGCTATACTGGCTGTTGGATATCATTACGTATCCAGATGTTAGTCCAGTTACTGGGATTCTCCTCACACGGGGCCCCATTTACGTAATGGATTTCCCCTATTTATCTAATATAGTGGTGCATGTCCCCCCAATACATTTAGCATGTGAAAGGGCCACTAATCAGTGTGGTGTGCATACAATTTGCAGACAACATTGTCTGATAATGACACATTAGGACATTTGCTCTAAAAACTGACAATTGTATTCCTTTCTAGTAACGGTTGCCATTGTGGCTAAAAAGGCTATCATCATCATATTACACCACTGTACCACTACAACACTATATTGGAATGGTTGATTTGGGACTCTCCTCTTAACTGGCTTCAAACAGGGAATCATGTGAATGGACACTCGTGGGAGACCCTCTACTGCAGTGCATTGATCAGTAGTCAGGTAGCGTTGTACAAACACACACACATATGCACACACACACACCGGGAGAACAAGTCAAGCGGGGGACCAGGGACACAGTGCTGTCTGATCATAGAGAGTCTCCAGTTTACACAAACACAATCAGAGAGATTACAAGCACACCCTGGAGCACCCTCAAAACATAAAACACGTAAGCACATCTTCACACATACAGTGCCTTCAGAAAGTATTTATACCCCTTGACCTATTTCCCATTTTGTTGTGCTACAGCCTGGATTCCAAATGGATTCAATAGATGTTGTTTTATCTCACCCATCTACACACTATAACCCATAATGACAAAGTGAAAACATGTTTTTAGATATTTTTACAAATTTATTGAAAATTAATACAGAAAAATCTAATTTACATAAGTATTCACACCCAATAGTCAATACATGCAAAGAATCACATTTGGCAGCGATTACAGCTGTAACTCGTTCTGCGTAAGTCTTTAAGAGCTTTGCCCATTATTATGTTTCAAGCCTTGAAAGACATGAAGTAGCTTTTCAGACCTTTTGCCTCAGATTTGACTTCGTTTGTCAGGCTGCAGGTAGCAAGAAGCATGCCTAGGGCCTTGATGATAGACGGTAAATGAGTTGCCACTGTTCTGACAGCAGCAATTCGCACACGCCATCATGTGTCTGAAAGGCAGTTAAGACAGCAACCAGTCTTTTCCTTGAGAATGGTCCATCACTCTGGGCTGGCACTGAACAGATTGTAGACGATTCACACAGCCAAAAAAGGTTGATACTCCTGGACACGACTGAGCTGCATGTACACCCACAAGATTAATAGTATGGGAGGCACAAGGTGTGTATGTGGCCAGTGGATTCTTTTCCAGTATGTGTGCTTGAACTCCCTCCACTTTCCCTGACATATTTGCACCATTACTTTTACCTTGACGACGGTAATCTGCTGTGTCAATACCAGGCCCTTCCAATGCACTCAAAATCATTTCAGAAATTTCACTGCCTGTCTATCTAACAAAGTCTTTAAAGTCAAGAAAACATTCAATTATTTCCCATTCACCTGTTCCCTGAACTTTATCTTTGTGTCCCTATCTCACCAATAATACATTTTGCTCAGTATGGGAAATGTCTGGAGTTGCATCACATATACCCGAGTTATGGAATGCATCTTCTCTTTCATAAAGTATTGTTTTCGAAACCCTTTGACCACATGAACTCGCTTTGGCTCTCAGGGCTGAGGTAATGAGTCAGTCGTGCTCCTTTCTTTTTGTCCCTGTCTTTCTGTAAGTGCTCAGTTAACATTGGGTCAGAATTTGACAGCACGTCATGAAGATTGAGTGACTTCCCCCAGAATGGAAGATTCCTAGATGCTAAGTACAGTGTCACATCCAAAATCCTTTCTAGAACTGCTCTGTTTTTATAAATGCCTGACTAGATTTGTTTCTGCTGCTGACTGTCTATACAGTCTATTTCTCTGGACAAGAGGAATACCTACAGTTGAAGTCAGAAGTTTGCGTACAGTTAGGTTGGAGTCATTAAAACAATTTTTTTGACCACTCCACAAATTTCTTCTTAAGAAACTATAGTTTTGGCAAGTCAGTTAGGACATCTACTTTGTGCATGACACAAGTAATTTTTCCAACAATTGTTTACAGACAGATTATTTCACTTATAATTCACTGTATCACAATTCCAGTGGGTCAGAAGTTCACATACACTAAGTTGACTGTGCCTTTAAACAGCTTGGAAAATATATGTCATGGCTTTAGAAGCTTCTGATAGGGTAATTGACATCATTTGAGTCAATTGGAGGTGTACCTGTGGATGTATTTCAAGGCCTACCTTCAAACTCAGTGCCTCTTTGCTTGACATCATGGAAAAATCAAAAGAAATCAGCCAAGACCTCAGAAAAAAATTGTCAACCTCCACAAGTCTTGTCCATCCTTGGGATCAATTTCCAACGCCTGAAGGTACCACGTTCATCTGTACAAACAGTAATACGCAAGTATAAACACCATGAGAACACGCAGCTATCACAATGCTCTGGAAGGAGATGCATTCTGTCTCCTAGAAATGAACGTACTTTGGTGCGAAAAGTGCAAATCAATCCCAGAACAACAGCAAAGCACCTTGTGAAGATGCTGGAGGAAACAGGTACAAAAGTATCTATATCCACAGTAAAAGTCCTATATTGACATAACCTGAAAGGCCGCTCAGCAAGGAAGAAGCCACTGCTCAAAAACTGCCATAAAAAACAGACTACAGTTTGCAACTGCACATTGGGACAAAGATCATACTTTTTGGAGAAATGTCCTCTGGTCTAATGAAACACAAATATAACTGTTTGGCCATAATGACCATTGTTGTGTTTGGATGAAAAGGGGGAGGCTTGCAAACCGAAGAACACCATCCCAACCGTGAAGCACAGGGGTGGTTGCATCATGTTGTGGGGGTGCTTTGCTGCAGGAGGGACTGGTGCACTTCACCAAATAGATGGCATCATGAGGCAGGAAAATGATGTGGATATAAGGAAGCAACATCTCAAGACATCAGTTAGGAAGTTAAAGCTGGTCGCAAATGGGTCTTCCAAATGGACAATGACCCCAAGCATACTTCCAAAGTTGTGGCAAAATGGCTCAAGGACAACAAAGTCAAGGTATTGGAGTGACCATCACAAAGCCCTAACCTCAATCTTATAGAACATTTTTGGGCAGAACTGAAAAAAGTGTGTGCGAGCAAGGAGGCCTACAAACCTGACTCAGTTACACCAGCTCTGTTAGGAGGATTGGGCCAAAATTCACCCAACTTACTGTGGGAAGCTTGTGGGAGGCTACCAGAAACGTTTGCCCCAAGTTAAGCAATTTAAAGGCAATGCTACCAAATACTAATTGAGTGTATGTAAACTTCTGACCCATTGGTAATGTGATGAAAGAAATTAAAACTGAAATAAATAATTCTCTCTACTATTTTTCTGACATTTCACATTCTTAAAATAAAGTGGTGATCCTAACTGACCTAAGACAGAGATTTGTTACTAGGATTAAATGTCAGGAATTGTAAAAAAATGTAGTTTAAATGTATTTGGCTAAGGTGTACGTAAACTTCCGACTTTAACTGTATATACTGTATTCTACACCATATATTGCATCTTGCCTATGCCGCACGCCATCGCTCATCCATATATTTATATGTACATATTCTATTCATCCCTTTACATTGTGTGTAAGGTAGTTGTTGTGAATTTGTTTGATTACTTGTTAGATATTACTGCGTAGTCGTAACTAGAAGCACAAGCATTTCTCTACACTCGCATTAACATCTGCTAACCTTGTGTATGTGACCAATAAAATTGGATTTGATGTGTAGTTGTTGTTATGGTATAGTGCAGATTTTTCCATTTCAGTTCTTGTGAGACACACCATCCTCATGCTCTGGTAGTTTGTCATACATTCTCCGCCATTTCACTGATAATATCTTATAGCCATCCTTACTCTTCAGAGAACTGGTTGATGGTTTACTTTGAGAAAAAAGAACACATGGAATGCAATAGAATGCCTTTACACTCTTACTATTAATAAGCCAGTCTCTCTGCACCTTTTCTCTTCCGTTTGCTGACTTACTGTACTGTTAATAGTTGGGGAATGGCTTGCCTTCTGAGTCTGGGAGGATGATTTTATACAGTTCTGTCTCCTCACCACACCTGTTGGCGGGTCTGCGAACAATAGCTTCTCTTTCATGGTCTTGTACTTTCTCTGGCCACAGTGCTGGAAAATGTAAAACCTCATCTTCCTCACTTCGAATCTGTCCATACTCTTCCTTTCCTTTATTACTTGCTTGTTCAATCTTCTGTCACTCCTTCACTGGCACTGCTGCTACTCTTTAACTCCTCTTCGTCCTCCCTGCTCTCCTCTGCATCAGTCTGTCTGACAGCTTTCCGCTGAGATTCTGCCTACCTGGGGCTGTCTATGCACTTGGAAGAGAGTAAACAAATGGAATTTAAGGTTTAATGTTCGCTCCTACAAAGGTTACCATACAAAAAATCTAATACTGAAAGAAAATACGTTTTAATAGTATCCATATCAAATAGAATATGTATTTAAGTGTGTCTAAGTCATCATGTGCCTAAGGTCCTCCAAGGTCTACTGTTTCAACTTCATGTAGTAGACACATGTTGGGATCTTTGTCCACAGCAGTAGTAGTAGGCTACATGCTAGGTTTTAATTTTAGTCTAGCTATGGTTCAACTCTGAGACTATCGATCCCTACAGAATAAGAGCGAATCTTAGATAAAATTACTAGACTGCAGCTAGAAATGATGTAAACCCAGGATGAGAATACTGACAACCGTCAAAACATCTATTCTAAGAACAATGGATGCCTGACGTATCCATTACAACAGACACTATCCGGAGCCCCTGATAAAGCTACAACCATAAAAGACGTTGTGACTTCTGGGGAGGTAACCAGAGACTCTCTGATGAACAGACTTTCCAGCAGACCGTCCGAGAAGACAACAACGACATATGGGCGTAAATATATTTATTGCAATTATTCCCGAATGAGCGGCCGTTCATGTGCAAAGGATTAGCATTTCAATGAATATAATTACCCACTGTGTGTCGTGAATCCATTTAGTCTTTCCTGCTCCTTTATCGGTCCACGCCCCTTTTTCTTTGCCAAATGATCAGATATTAAAGTATCTGAAGAGTTATATTCAGAAAATTATAATGCTGTAATCTGAAGATTTCCCGTGGCCCCCCGACTTCCTAGTTAATTAAATGTACATGATTAGTTTAATCACATAATAATAATTACAGAGATTTGATTTGATAAAATAACAGTATTCACATTTAATGATAGCCAGAGACACGACAGTAGGCAGCTACCAGTAGCTAGCAAGCTATCAAGCCAGCTATATAGGCTAGCTAGGCTACTCAGTTCGGCAGGCAGTCTGCACTTCCCTTTTCTGGAAACCTGATTTCAGTTTTGAGGGTGGGCATAGTAGTTATCTCTCATGAATGCTTAGGCTGCATGCCGGAGCATCTGTCAGATCAGCTGTATTTTTTGTTGTTGCTCCTAGTGGAGAATGGACCAAACCATGTGCATTATGGGAGGGTGGGGGGTACAAACAGAATGGTTGGGTAAAGATGCCTGATCTGATCATGGTTTAACATTTTAATTTTCATCACAGATTATTTTGTCTAACAATGTTTAAATGATAAACAAATAATTTTCTTAACATTTAGGGGCCCCTATCAGGCTAGGGCCCCATGAATCATTTATGTTTCCCCCCTTAACGACTCCCTTGCAAACAAATCAAATCAAATTTATCAAATCAAATGTATTTATATAGCCCTTCGTACATCAGCTGATATCTCAAAATGCTGTACAGAAACCCAGCCTAAAACCCCAAACAGCAAGCAATGCAGGTTTAGAAGCATGGTGGCTAGGAAAAACACCCTAGAAAGGCCAAAACCTAGGAAGAAACCTAGAGAGGAACCAGGCTATGAGGGGTGGCCAGTCCTCTTCTGGCTGTGCCGGGTGGAGATTATAACAGAACATGACTAAGATGTTCAAATGTTCATAAATGACCAGCATGGTCAAATAATAATAATCACAGGCAGAACAGTTGAAACTGGAGCAGCAGCAGGCCAGGTGGGCTGGGGACAGCAAGGAGTCATCATGTCAGGTAGTCCTGAGGCATGGTCCTAGGGCTCAGGTCCTCTGAGAGAGAGAAAGAAAGAGAGAAAGAGAGAATTAGAGAGAGCATACTTAAATTCACACAGGACACCAGATAAGACAGGAGAAGTACTCCAGATATAACAAACTGACCCTAGCCCCCCGACACATTAACTACTGCAGCATAAATACTGGAGGCTGAGACAGGAGGGGTCAGGAGACACTGTGGCCCCTTCCGATGATACCCACGGACAGGGCCAAACAGGACGGATATAACCCAACCCACTTTGCCAAAGCACAGCCCCCACACCACTAGAGGGATATCTTCAACCACCAACTTACCATCCAGAACGCATGTTTTGCAATAAGTTTATTCTGTAGAAGCTTCCTTCTTTTCACTCTGTCAATTTTGGTGGAGTAACTAGAATGTTGTTGACCCATCTTCAGTTTTCTCCTATCACAGCCATTAAACTCAGTAACTGTTTTAAAGTCACCATTGGCCTCATGGTGAAATCCCTGAGCGGCTTCTTTCCTCTCCGGCAAATGAGTTAGAAATGACGGCTGTATTTTTGTAGTAACTGGGTGTATTGATACACCTTCCAAAGTGTAATGAATAACTTCACCATGCTCAAAAGGATCTTCAGTGTCTGTTTTTTTTAGCAAGCTACCAATAGGTGCCCTTCCTTGTGAGGCATTGGAAACCTCCCTGGTCTTTGTGGTTGAATCTGTGTTTGAAATTCACTGCTTGACTGAGGGACGTTACATATAATTGCATGTGTGGGGTACAGAGATGAGGTGGTCATTGAAAAATCATGTTAAACAGTGTTATTGCACACAGACTGAATCCATTGAACTTACTATGTGACATGTTAAGCACATGTTAACTCCTGAACTTATTTATTCTTGCCATAACAAAAGGGTTGAATATTTATTGACTTAAGACATTTACATTTTAAACATTTATTTTTAATTCATTTGTACACATTTCGAGAGAAAAAAACACAGGCCAGTGACACAAAACACACATTTAATTGGTTTTAACACCAATTAAGGCTGTAACTCATCAAAATGTGGAAAAACTCAAGGGGTGTGAATATTTGTTGAAGGCACTGTAGGCTGCTACACCATACTAAATGAACCCTGTATTAACCCCCTGTGGCCTATTCCTCTTTCTTGTGTTGCTAGAGGTACCTCCCTTTGCTCTGGCTGCATTGAGAGTGAGATGATGTGTTATTGTTGTGTGTGTGTGTGTGTGAATGGTGACGCCACGGATAGATACTGCCTGCTGCAGTGGATGGCTGCATACAGTATGAGAGACAATCAGCTTTTTGATGCATTAACTGTCGTTGATAACACGTATTCCCACAAAGAGAGGTACTCTGTGATGCTCCCCCTCATATCACAGAAGATGTTTGTCAGAGTGGTTCAGATAAAAAATATATATATATATATATATATATATATATATATATATGTTTTGCATAGGCTAGACTACACATCCACAGTAAATGTAATTTGTCACAAGTACGACCATATTTCTTCGTCCTGGTCAAAAGCTTTGTATGTTGTGCCATTGGCAAAGCACATGTTCCAAATCTTTTGAAAGTGGTTGATTTAAGTTACAATTTGCCAACACTGATGCAATACTCCCTTATCATTTCTGACATGTAAATGTCACTGATAATCTGAGACGTTTTATCTTTGGATGTTTGGTGTACATGCAGCTATTTCGGTGAGTTTAGATGATACACTCTCACTGTCCTCTACAGGCTCCTCATTTTTCATGTTTTTTTTCATGTTTTTTCACGTGTACACAGCCTGTTCACATCCATTTACTATATTTGAGTAATTTCTCCCTGATGAGAGAACATTTAAATTTTTTACTATATTTGAGTGATTTCTCCCTGATGAGAGCTACATTGTACACAATGACACACACATATGCACACAGGCATGCACACACATGCACACGCACACAGGCACATACACAAAAACCTAGAGGTGTCTTTCTCAGCCCATTGTTCCTCATACAGCTCTGTGCCTGTTTGGTTGCCGTGTGGTTGTGGTCAACCCACCCGTAGGCCTCTAACTTAACAGATCTGAGAGTCCCTACTGGGACACCGCTCAGCGGGATTTTCTACTGGCCTGGGATCAGTGCCTAAGCCTTCAATAAGGAGGTAGATTCCCTTTATCAAACAGCAACTCTGCTCACATGTGTTATTCCTATTTATTTTATTTTACAGATCATGTACATTGCATTTCCCTCCACATGGGCTACCCTCACACAAAGGAGTATAAAGGTTTCATACCCAATTGCACCCCATTTCCATTATAGTGCACTAATTTGTCCCCCAAATGGGTGCCATTTCAAATGTAGACACAGCCCTTCTCACAAAATGGAGGAACATTACATCACAGTCCTTCCTAATTTTCCAAATAATTTTTCCGTTAATAATTTCAGATATTCATTCTTTCCATTTTGCGAGAGGAGAGAGAAGACGCCTATATATCTGCCTTTGGGTATTTACTGTCCTCTCTGTCTAAACTTCAGGACGCCTTTAAAGTTTTCCTCCCTTCCTTGGTTCCTTCATTCTACACCAGATGCAGTCAGGCTGAACAGCTGCGTATGTTATTGGTATTGGCAATTATAAAGTAAGCTCAGGCCATTTGTGATGGAGGGAGGCAAAACTGAAGAGGCCTGCAGGGCCCGGACCCTAGCTTTAAGTGGATCATCGGGTAGGCTGGGAGAAGGTGACCGCTCAATTTAATAGCGCTTCATTAATGCAGGAGTATAATCCCAGCATTCATCCACATCTGATCCTCAGGTAACACTTGATTTAAACTATGAGTAGACTATCAGTAAGATGTTTGCAACATGTCTATTGACATGCAGCTACCCCTTCAAATGCATTGCCAATACAGTGATTATTCATATTGACTGGTATAGTTGTGTGGATAATGGAACAAAACCAGTATCTCTCTGACTCTTAACCAAACAGTGTATCACCAAGACAGAACACACAGTAACTATCCCTCAGATGCTAAGTATGCCACATAGATAAAAAGAGAGCCCTCCACACACTCTGGACTTAATGTGTCCCATAGTCTTTATACCTGACAGAAGGTAAGGATATATTTGAAGCTCCACACAGTGCAAAGAGATAGACAGCCAGATAGCTGTAAATCAGGGTCAAGGTTGTGGAAGAAAATACATATGAATCCGAAAGGGATGTTTGGTTATATTGCAAGGATTGTTGTAAAGTTGTCCTGTTTTGGGTCAGAAGAAGATGATTGAAGTAATGTATTTTAGGCCTTGGGTGAGATTGTGAGAACCCATGCCTCTAGTCCGTACCTTTCGTGTCCCAGACAGCGCTAGTGAAATACTATGATATGAAAGTACCAGACAGACTGTGACTAGCTAGCTGTCATTGTTGCCTCAGGAACAGGCTAGATAGTGGGTGACATAGCTAGCTTCACTGTTTTCACACACGCTTCCTTATTCAGTCAAAACGAGTCTAGTCTAGTCAAGCCTAGTCAGTGGAGATAAGAGAAGAGGAACTGTGCAGCTGCCAATGTGATTTTATGTATCTCTTGTGCTCATCCTTGTCTGAATAGTACATCACTGACAGTCTCTTTGCTTTCTCAAGGGAACAGTGTGTTACTTTGATATGTTTTTGCAACTTGTTGAAAGTTCCTAATGTGGCTTTTATTTAGTTTAGTGTTGATTCTCAAATATTCACTGTCATCTTGAATTTATTCTCCAGTGTTGTATAGTTCACAATGCCAATAGTCTTTTTCAATATACAGAAAGGGAGTTGACAATATATTGAACTACAGTATTTTCCACAATCTTAAGGCATTTCTGAGCTGTGCTGCAGGAGAAATGTGTATTTCAATACCATAAAAATATTGATAATCATAATCTGAAGTTTCAGGGATAAAAATGAGGTGTCAAAGCTTGTTTATAACTTATGTGTTCACACAGCTTTCTTGCTGAATTTCGAACACGGATGAAGCCACATTCCAAGCACTTTTTTCTTCTGATAAATATTACAGAATTAATGCAGCAGATCCATGTTAAATTTAGCATCCAAAGCTGCTTTCCTCACTATAATGAAACACTGCAGACAGGCTCATACTTAAAGAGGCTTATTCAAATGATTTAAAAAGCTAAGTTGACAACACAGAACAGGGATCCAGCAACAACGAGACATTGCAAAGATGAGACAAGATTTTTTTTATATCTATTTTTTTATAAAATAGTGATTTATGAAAGGTCTTACCACTCAGAATGGTATAAGTACTCTGAAGTGGGGAGTTATTACGTCATCTGAATATTACCATTAATGAAAGGTCTTACCACTCAGAATGGGATAAGTACTCTGAAGTGGGGAGTTATTACGTAATCTGAATATTACCATTAATGAAAGGTCTTACCACTCAGAATGGTATAAGTACTCTGAAGTGGGGAGTTATTACGTCATCTGAATATTACCATTAATGAAAGGTCTTACCACTCAGAATGGTATAAGTACTCTGAAGTGGGGAGTTATTACGTCATCTGAATATTACCATTAATGAAAGGTCTTACCATTCAGAATGGTATAAGTACTCTGAAGTGGGGAGTTATTACGTCATCTGAATATTACCATTAATGAAAGGTCTTACCACTCAGAATGGTATAAGTACTCTGAAGTGGGGAGTTATTACGTCATTTGAATATTACCATTAATAGAGAACCCTTATGTTCAGACAGGCGTTGGAATCATTTCACGGGGCGCGTTTTTTCACAAAACTGGACCTTAGGAGTGCGTATAATTGTATCCGGGAGTGAGATGAGTGTAAGACCGCTTTTAGTACCACATCTGGCCATTATGAGTACCTCGTCATGCCGTATGTTCTATTCTGGACTCTAGATGCCGGGTGAGGGGCCTGCAGTACCTCGTGGACTGGGAGGGGTACGGTCCGGAGGAGAGGTGCTGGGTACCGGTGGGGGACATTTTGGACCCATCACTACTGAGGGACTTCCACCTCCTCCACCTGGATCGCCATGCGCCTCACCCCCCGGGTTGCCCTCGAGGCCTGTGGCGGCGCGCTGCGGGAGCTACGCGTCGGGGTGGGCGGTCGGGAGGCGCTCGCCGGTCTACTAGCCGCCACCGATCCCCTTTTTCTTTTCTATTTGTTTGGTCTTATTGGTTGCACCTGTCTCTTATTTTGTTTCTTGATTGTCTATTTAAGCCTGTCAAGCCCGCCTATTTTTGAGCGGGATTGTTTTTCTGTTAGTCCGCTTGTGCGTGTTGTGTTCCTGCCCGTTTGTGCCCTGTGTTGGGTTGGGCTATTTTCTGTTGATTTTTCGCCCGTTGTTTTGGGCATTGGTTTTGGGAATCCTAGTAAAGTCGGTTTCCCCAGTATCCTCTGCTCTCTGCATTTGACTCTGCACCCACCACCCCAGGCGTTTGTGACACTTACACGTAATGCGGGCAATTCTATGCCAGGAGGTCCCGGAAATATTTTTGGTATCTCTATTCTGGCAATTCCCACATATAAACTTCATTGGGAGGAAGGAAGATTGATATGCTTTTTACTTTTGTAAATAGAAAATTATGATTTAAGTGGCAATTTTAGGCCCTTTTTAGAATTATACATACCACCTGTACTCTAAAATATGGAGTATGTATAGATTCTGAAATAAACATTTCACGTTAATTTATTCAATCTCAAAAGTACCCTTGAATTTAAAAAAAATTGTAATTGTCATATTGCTTTAAACGTTTATACTCAGGGGTGAAAGTAAGCCGGTATGGTCCGGTACTACAGCCCAGCAAAATAAATAGTAGGGGTACGCTGTAATGGTAAATCGTGAGCCTATCACAATTAACACAATATGTCAAAAAAACTATAGACTATTACACCATTGTTTAACATTACTGCATGTCAGCCTAGTAAAAAATCAGCAAATTGACTTGAAACCGGGTGGTATATGCTCCGAATTGTGTTGTTGTTCGATGAGAACACTTACATTTTGCCAAGGCGGAGACAAGACACGCATGGACAAGGCGGAGATGAGTAGTCGAGACCGAGGCGTAAGTGGACAAAAGTGGATGCATCAATTCACGCTACAAGTATAGGCCTAATGACAATCTCCAAATGTCATTACAATTCCTATAGGCGTTTTGAACAGTGCACTGTTGAGGTTTGGAGGCTGGAATTATTTTCTGAGTGGATGAACGTGCACGGGTAGTCTACAGGAGCTTATTTTTTAACCCTCCTGTTGTGTTTGTTTCATGTTAATTCGTTCTGTGTTCCCGGTCCAAAATGACCACCCCATTATTGCTGATTATATGTCAATAATAATACATATATTATCACCTAATGTTGTGTTAGATATTTTTATCAACTTAAGTTCTTGTGAAAGTTTTGAACTTCTATTCTTCTATTTATGGCCTGTAGGCCTCATTGACCTGAGCTCATACAACTAGTTTTTGAGTTAAAAAAAGCATAATGTATGGATTATTAAGACTATAATAAATACTCAGATGAAACATATTGTGCTATTTAACACAGACTACTTTGTGTCAAAGTTTAACAAAGACTCTCTCCACCACACCAGTGTCATGATCAAAGATATGATCAAGAGCCTCACATACAGTAAATCGTTTGGTCATTGTGCTGCCACAGAATGAATTGTGAGCAAGGCCTCAAAAAAGCTTTATATACCAGAGCTGCGAGAAAAGTTGTGATTGTTTGTGAGAATTCGTGTGTTTGTGAGAATGCCAACAGGTGTGGTTCCCGTGGGGGAAAGATTCTATTGGGGAAAGGTTCCCGTGGGGGTTTCCATGGAAGCCAAGAAGGGGAGTGAGCTCTTCCAGGCTGAATGCCCACTTTAGCCCGGCATCTCCAGAGCGCAGGCACAGGTCGAACCGGGCTGTGGGGGAGCACTGGAGATCTGGTCCTTGGAGGAGGCACAGGATGAACCGGGCTGTGGGGGAGCACTGGAGATCTGGTCCTTGGAGGAGGCACAGGTCGAACCGGGCTGTGGGGGAGCACTGGAGATCTGGTCCTTGGAGGAGGCACAGGATGAACCGGGCTGTGGAGGAGCACTGGAGATCTGGTCCTTGGAGGAGGCACAGGATGAACAGGGCTGTGGGGGAGCACTGGAGATCTGGTCCTTGGAGGAGGCACAGGATGAACCGGGCTGTGGGGGAACACTGGAGATCTGGTCCTTGGAGGAGGCACAGGTCAAACCGGGCTGTGGGGGAGCACTGGAGATCTGGTCCTTGGAGGAGGCACAGGTCGAACCGGGCTGTGGGGGAACACTGGAGATCTGGTCCTTGGAGGAGGCACAGGTCAAACCGGGCTGTGGGGGAGCACTGGAGATCTGGTCCTTGGAGGAGGCACAGGATGAACCGGGCTGTGGGGGAGCACTGGAGATCTGGTCCTTGGAGGAGGCACAGGATGAACCGGGCTGTGGGGGAACACTGGAGATCTGGTCCTTGGAGGAGGCACAGGATGAACCGGGCTGTGGGGGAGCACTGGAGATCTGGTGCTTAGAACTTGCACCGCTCCTCGTGGCTGCATGCCCACTTTAGCCCGTCACGTGCGGAGCGCAGGCACAGGACGCACTGAGCTGTCCCAGCGCACCGGAGACACACTGCGCAGAGCCGGCGCAGGATACCCTGGGCCGAAATGGCGCACCGGAGACAAAGAGCGCTGGGCTGGCACAATTTGCCCATTCTAGCGTGGCACTTGCGGAGAGCTGGCTCCGAGCACACCGGGCTGTGTACGCGCACTGGAGACACTCTGCGCTTTACCGCATAACACGGTGCCTGACCAGTACCGCGCTCCTTGCCGTGAGCACGTGAGTTAAATCCGCCAACCTCCCCGTGTGCCACCCCCCCAAAAAAAATTGGAGAGTGGCTTCTCGGGCTTCCATCGATGACTTGCCTCCTCATATCGTCGCCGCTCCTCCTTCGCTGCCTCTATTTCCTCCTTTGGACGGCGATATTCTCCAGCCTGCGTCCAGGGTCGTTTACCGTCCAGGATCTCCTCCCACATCCACTCGTCCTGTCCACGCTGCTTGGTCCTTCTTTGGTGGTGGGTAGTTCTGTTACGATCGCTGTCGTCGTGGAAATGAACGGACCAAGGTGCAGCGTTGTGAGCGTACATTTTTCTTTATTATAAATGTTGCCAACAAAACAAGAAACAACAAAAACAAAAGTGAAGTTACTAGGGCTATACAGGCCACTAGCATAGACAACTACCCACAAAATACAAAAGAGAAAAAGGCTGCCTAAGTATGATTCCCAATCAGAGACAACGATAGACAGCTGTCCCTGATTGAGAACCATACCCGGCCAAAACATAGAAACACAGAACATAGAGTTTCCCACCCGAGTCACACCCTGAACAACCAAACATAGAGAATAAAAATATCTCTACGGTCAGGGCATGACATAAACAGGATGCACCTGAGCTCAATTTCTAATCTGATAGCAACATGAATGCTCATGTAAATAAGGTATTTCATTTTTTGTATGTACATTTGCAAACAATTCTATAAACCTGTTTTCACTTTGTCATTATGGGGTATTGTGTGTAGATTGCTAAGGAACATGTTGTAACATCTGATTCCAACTCACACTCTCAAACACGTAGATCCCCTGAATGCAGCTCACTTTCTAGCCCACGTTCCATCTCACGCTCTCAAACACAGTAGATCCCCTGAACGCAGCTCACTCTCTAGATCCCAATCCCCTGAATTCTGATCACCTGTTCACACACCTGTATGTCATTATCACACACTATTTAGTTCAGTTCGTTGCACCTCCATTATTGTGAGGTATTGTTTGTTTTGTGACACACTTTTATTTGTAGTGCTGTGTTTACTGTAATGTATTCCTCCAGTGTATTATAGTTTTTGCCTGCCTCACTAATGATGCCTTTTACCTATTCCCTGCCTGTACTTTAGCCTATTGGATTCCCTGTTATCAACCTATTGCCTGCTCTCCCGGACAATGTTACTAGCCTTTTCACTTCCTGTACTGTTGCCTTTTTTGATCCCCTGTGTATGACCTTCTGCCTGCCCCTGGACCCAGCTACCTGCCTCCTCCTGTGGTCCTTTACAATAAACACCTGCTGCGCCCTCCGCTTGAAACCAGCTCTGTCTCCCATCGTGTTCATTACAGAACACTTCACCAAAAACAACAGCTGCAGCTACATCTAGCCAGACAGGAGGAACGAATCGATGAAGTCTGCGACCTCCTTCACCAGACCATTCCTGCTTCACCGATATCAGGTGCCACAGCCTCCTCTTGTTCATCTCCCCCAAAATCCATGCCTAATAAATGACGGCTCCCCAGGGAAATGTCAAGGATTTCTCATGCAATGTAACCTGTATGTAGACCATCACCCTGCTGACTTCACCGCTGACAAAGACAGGGTGGACTTCGTCATCTCTCTACTCACAGGCAAGGCTATGGATTGGGTCACAGCCCTGTGGGCCGCTCAAAGCTCTGATCTGTCCTCTGAATGACGTTTCCACGCCCTCTTCAAGGAGGAGTTCGACCATTCAGTTTCAGGTCGTCACACCAGGGACCTGTTATGTGAGCTTCGACATGGCCAGCAACAAGATCTCACATTTTCCTTTCGGGATCTGACTTATTATGGAGGAATGTCTTTTGACACATTCATTCTGCGTGGTTACAGGGTTAATTCTGTGTCGTTACAGGGTTAAAACAGAAACAGCTGAAAGATGAACAGTTTAGGCATTCATTCCGAGTGATTAAGGTTAGGGCTATGGTTTGGGATGGTCACTTGGTGTTTCCATCAACTATCGTCAACTATTCCCACGGCTTGCTAGAGCATTGTGAACTGGGGTGGTGCAGTGGTCTAAGCTGTGCTCTCCGGCTCCGAGCATCCACATTGGCTTTTACATTTTTTTGTGAGTGCTGAAGAAGGCATATATCGACATTCTCACGACCTTTTCAACCACTTTAAATCGAAGTCTATTCGTAGTGATCAGGCTGCTGACAAGAGGTATGTGTAGGGCTAAAAAGGGCCTAAAATGGCCACTTTCATCATGATTTTCTCCAAAATGGTTTGTGATACAAATGTAAAAAGTGTTAGCTGTTGATGTTACTCTTCAATAATACAGACCCCAAAGCAAATCAGGGGGAGGAAAATAGGTTTATTCAAAAAGGACAAATCATGATTGGAAGTAGATGGTCATTCTCCCCTATCCTCAGTGATGCTCTCCTGGGACTCTCTTCTGATTCTCTCCACAGAAGAAAGGAACAGGATGTAGTCTATAACCCAGCCCTAGCCTGTGGTTGACCAATTAGGATTACTTGCAATAAAACTGAGCCAATGCCCAAATAACAAGTATCCTATTTCAGGTTGGACCAATGAGAACGTGCCACACTAGCTATAAGTTCAGGACTGACATTCCTAACAGACGTTGAACTGAAAACCAACTACTTCCATTGATAATTCCCTATTACATTGATCGTTACTACTCTATTGACGTCTCGTCCTCTGTCTCTGCGTTGTGTATTTATCTTCAAAATATTCTTATAAAAGCATATTCAACATCGTTCCTCCCAAATGAATTTTCTATGTGAGAAATGCCAGAACAATCTGAGTTACCCAAAATGCTGTATTTTCAGGCCTTCCTGGCATCTATAAACACCTGATATTGAAACTGAAGTCAAAAAGGCAAATAATCGTGCAGTAAGTACTCATGTGAAATCAAGAGTACAGAGTAGCTATTCATTGATAGATGTCACAGAAGTAACTGCTGCATTGTAATTTGCTGTATTTTTGCCCCTGAAAGAGAGATCTCTTCACTAGCAATGCAGTGAGGGGGAACTTGTGCGACTTGCCATGAAGTTAGTGCAGTCCTTTTGTGGTCTACTACCGTTAATCCGTGTCTATGAACAAGTGTGACAATAAGCTCTCTGTCTGAACTGCAATCCTCTTAGGCAAGGCTTTGTGGGTAAACTCGCCTCATGCTAATTCTAAACCCCATTTAGCTTTGAGGGACTAGTCAGCTGCATTGAGATTAATGGTCGAGTGACTACTTGATTTAATAGGGTTATTTCACTGCTTACGGGGGGAAATAAACAACAAAGTTAATGCAAGACATTCGTCACTGACGTCCTCAATCTATCCTCTGCTCTACGAGGGAAGGGAAGAAAAAGTTTTCTTTTTGCTTTCAGAATGTTTCACTCTGACTGTCACTTTTCTTTTTGTTAACTTCAGATGTTTGGGAGACTGCAGTTTTTTATTATTGAGAAAATGACTATTTTGTTAAACGATAGGAGTCGATTTAAATAAAAGTATTGGTTTGTGGTTTGAGAAAAATAGCCAATTCAGATTGTTTTGATATTGTGGATTCAGGCCTTCTTGCTCAAACTATTTCTGCTTTTGATATCTTCCCTAAAGTAAGAATGAAATAGCTAACTAAATTGGAAGAAAGAAAACAAAGTGCAAAGAGTTAGAAAGTTTATTTGTATGTAGAAATGATTGTGGTAAATTAGAGTATATGGATTTTTAAAACTCTATTAGAGATAAATGCTGTGGAGAGAAAGTGCTGCGCAATTTTCCATTACGGGGTGAAAAATGACAATCCTTGTTTATCTTTTTCCATGCCGTCAGCTTACTCACAACTTAGCTGCAGGGGATTACTGTGACTCTGTGGGTATGGGACTGTCACTGACGTTTCTCTTTCCGTGAGACAACACAACACTATGTGACACAGGTGATCTGAGACTAGCAGTAACACATTTCACAAACAAGTAGCTATGGTCAAAATGATTAACACAACTACATGTATTTATTACTCTCCATTTACTGTAAATATTATCAATTCAGAATTATACACCCCACACACATAAACATATAGACCCTCCACATAAAAGCACTCACACACACACACACACATATCCCCAGCTGCCGAAACCGCCTGTCTCTCTCCAAGCCTGCTCCGCACAGCCAGCGTTCTCCAGGAAGTAGAGCTGAGATTACCTAAAGCTGATTGGCCAGCTCCTTAATGTGTGAGACCTTCCAGCGGACGGCTTAGGCTGTCATTACACCAGCCTGATCACACAGAGCTCCCCACACAGACAGATGCCATTTTGGAGAGAGTCAATCGAGGGATAGAGGGAAGGATGGATGGTGGGTAGCAGCTTAGGTATGGAGGGACCTCACATGGAGGGTTAAAGAGGCAGCATAAATCCATCCACTATGTCATTGTGTTCACCAGTGTATTTGAGTGGACAGACTGTAGGTCTGATATGCAGTACAATGGGTGAGCTATGTTCAGACTGGATATACTGTTGTACACAATGGTGTAGCCATCAAATGTGTTAAGATAGAGAGATTTAGTAATATAGATACTTGAATGTGAGTGGTCAAACTAGGCTGTCATGCGAAATTTCTGCTTCTCCTCTTCTCTCTTTCCCCCCACCATCACACACACACCACCCGGTCAACCTGTTGGCTCAGAGTCTATGCCATTCATCCAGCCTGTGACTGACAATCGATTGCTGTGATAGCTGTGCCGTGGAGCCAGTTTGGGTTGTGATTGATATGGCCTATCAGCTCCATGCATCTGGACACTGGCTCTGCTGGAAATGGGCCGTGACGGACAGAACAGGGTCCTTCAAAACACAACCCCTCCCCAGCTGCTCAGATTGATCCCATCCACCCTGGATTTCAGTTTGACTTCTAAATCTTCCTTCACTCTGGCTGGGCAATAGTAAACACCTCCACCAACTCACTCAGTACAAAGGAGATTTGACATGTCTTTTGCAGTGCAGGCAAGTGAAGGGAAGCTGGATCATTGTAATGGGTGGAATGGATTAAGGTATCAAACGTGATTTAATGTGACAGCAGCTTCCACTGGTCTGTTGTCTGACTTGTCTATGTTATCTACAGTACAGTACATTGACACTTTCATCAATATCTTTTTTTAATTCAGTTTATCTCCTTCCTTTCTCTCATTAGACATCCTGTCTGGAGTTTTTATATTGTTTGTATATTGTACATGGATCTACTGAGGCACGTTACCAGATGTCTAAACTGCTGCAATACTATTTCCCTCAGCTTGTCACTCCAGCATTCATCTTGGGGACTGTCTGTATGTATTGGCTTTCATTCCCTTCCTCCTAACCTCCCTCCTTTCCTCCCTCCTTTCCGCCCACGTCTTTCAATGACGAGGTGGAGTGATGCTCAAACAGCTTTCTAGCGCCCCCTTGCTTTACAAAAGATACAGTGCAGAAGATTAAGTTCTGTCTGTCTGTCTGTCTGTCTGTCTGTCTGTCTGTCTGTCTGTCTGTCTGTCTGTCTGTCTGTCTGTCTATGCATGTGTGTGTCTCCCAGACTCTTCCGGAGGAGAAGGGGGTCTCGTTGTGGTGGCACAAAGACAGAGCTTTGAAGTGGGTGATACTGGCAGAGCTCTCTCTCCCTCTGTGTGTGTGTGCCAGGGAGACGGGGTAGCCTCATGCCCTCTGATCTCTTCAAAGTACCATATCTCCCTACCGTTACTCTCTACCTCAAGCTCTCTCCTTTTCTCTTCCTTTCATTTTCTCTCTTGGTCTCTCTCTCTCTTTCTGTTTTTCTCTCGTTCACTCTCTTTTACTCAATCTCTCATTCTCGATTACTCGCTCTCTTTGTCTTTGCTTGTCCTCTACTCTGTCCCATTCATTTTATCCACCGTATTCCCCATTTTTATCAACAATTCTCCTCATTTTTAGTCCCCTATTTCTCCCCAAAAAGATTTTGTTCTCTAATTCCATCTGTTCATCTGTGCCTCTCTCTCTTCTCTTCCATCTCCTTCCTGGCATCATTCCAACCTGTCTGGATCAGGACATCGTTCAGATGGGTATAAAATCACCAATCTGACGGAAGCCTGGGGTCTTTTCATAGACAGAGGTCTGCAGCGTAGTCATCTTCATCCCCCTGTCAAACTTCATACTCTTTCCTCCTCTCTCCCCTCCACCTCTCTAAGATCAGAATGAATGGTCGGTTGGTTGAAAATCCAGCGCTTGCAGAAAGAGGAAATGAAGAATATATGTATAATTATTTAACTACATGTACCGTACATGTGAGCAGTAGCAGTAGAAGTATTGCTGTCTGTTAGTTTACTCCAATCAAGGTAGGGATGGTAGGGTGGGGTGCAGATAGATTGTGGGTTCTATCAAGTTAATGGTTTGCATCACATTCCTTCATACCCCCCCACGACATATTGACGTCATATTAGCTATCATCCAAGTCAACATAGAGAGAACTAACGCGTTAGTAAACCCGGTACAATCACGCAGTACAGTGTACAGAAAGTAGTTTAGCAATTACACCGGCGGGCCCTGGTGGCATTAAATTAATACAACCAAAAGCTTACCTTGACTTCCAGAGTTCCATTGTTGGACAGACATAGCCAGCTAGCTAACATAGCATCCCTCCCTGTTCCCTCTCTGTTTGAGCCGGGTGTTTGAGTATGCTAAACTAGCTAGCTGCATTCACTAGCAAAGTAAGTGAAAGTGAAAAGAATACAACAAAATATAGCTTAGCTCTCTCTCTCTCTCTCTCTCTCTCTCTTGCTTCTCCTTAATTTTTAAAGAAATGTATTTGGTCAAAACTTTTCAACTACTCACCACATTGTATGTACTGCAGTGTCAGCTAGCTGTAGCTTATGCTATAAGTACAAGATTAATTCTCTGATTCTTTGATTGGGTAGATAACATGTCAGTTCATGTTGCAAGAGTTCTGATAGGTTGGAGAACGCCCTCCAGGAGTTGTAATAATTACTTTGTAAGTCTATGAAAGGGGGCTTCCTAGGTTTTATATTGAAGTCAACATACCCAGAGGAGGACGGAAACTATATGTCCTCTGGCTACACCATGGTGCTACCCCAGAGAGTGCTGTTGAGCCTATTGTAGACCTTCATTGCATAACAGTATTTTTTCTTCAATTATTTGGTGACGTGAATATAATTAGTATAGATATATCTCAAAATGATAACTTTTTTAATGTTTCACAATTTTAAAAAATGAAATTCACTGAGTAGGAAGGTCCTCCCATTCCTCCTTCAAGGAGCTTCCACTGGTCCTGAACCTCCATATTTGTAACATTTCTACCCATATTGCCCTAAAAATAAATACTTTACCCAAGAGTATAATGATATACAAGCAGGTCTGAGTTTTACATTTTCAATTTCCTAGCTTTGTGTGTCGCAAGAACTTGGAATAATGTAAAGCTGTTGGTTGCCCTTGCTTACCTCTCTTACACTAGGATCTATCTTGACAAAAAAGAGAGTGTCTGAATTAGACAGACCTATGTGAATGAGAGTTGAATGAAAAATATAACATCACAGTGGTGTATTGTTTTTTTTTATTTTTCCAACTTCAGTTGTATGGGTCTTTTCTCTTCTAGACTCTTACCCAAACAGGCATGCCTGGCTCTGGGCAGTCGAAGCCAATGGCCATCAGGAACTCTGCCCCCATTTCAGAGGCTGTGGCCTCTCTCAATCCATCTTCTCTCTCTCTCTCTCTCTCTCTCTCTCTCTCTCTCTCTCTCTCTCTCTCTCTCTCTCTCTCTCTCTCTCTCTCTCTCTCTCTCTCTCTCTCTCTCTCTCTCTCTCTTTAAAATAAGGTGGTGTGAGTTTTAATCAGAGATTGGCTGGTCAGGTCCTGAGTAGCAGTAGATAGAGAGAAGAGAAAAAAAGAGTGAGGAGAGAGATTGCTGGAGAGAGATCTGCTTTAGTGATTAGCCCTCTCTGACATGACCGCCAGACCCCTCCAATGGACGTATTTGGAAAGGTAGTGATGGACTCACTGAAGATGAGAGGAGAAGTGGAGAAAGAGGGACTGAGTGACAGACAGCTTGGAAGAATGGACTCCATAGTGTCAGGTGTGAGGCAGAGTTAGTTGGAGGAAGTAGCCATTGTTTGCCCTGTGGGTGTTGTTTGCCCTGTGGGTGCAATACAAAGCCGATCTCAGCAATAGTTCTATGTCACTCACCCCAAATGTCTATTAATTTACAACTTCAATTATGACATGGAACGATAACGATTGAATAGTTCAACATAACATACACTACCGTTCAAAAGTTTGGGGTCACTTTGAAATGTCCTTGTTTTTGAAAGAAAAGCACATTTTTGGTCCATTAAAATAACATCAAATTGAATCTACATAGGAGTACAAAGGCCCATTATCACCAACCATCACTCCTGTGTTCCAGTGGCACGTTGTGTTAGCTAATCCAAGTTTATCATTTTAAAAGGCTAATTTATCATTAGAAAACCCTTTTGTAATTATGTTAGCACAGCTGAAAACTGTTGTACTGATTAAAGAAGCAATAAAACTGGCCTTCTTTAGACTAGTTGAGTATCTGGAGCATCAGCATTTGTGGGTTCTATTACAGGCTCAAAATGGCCAGAAACAAATAACTTTCTTCTGAAACTCGTCAGTCTATTCTTGTTCTGAGAAATGAAGGCTATTCCAAGCGAGAAATTGCCAAGAAACTGAAGATCTCGTACAACTCTGTGTACTACTCCCTTCACAGAACAGCGAAAACTGTGTCTAACCAGAATAGAAAGAGGAGTGGGAGGCCCCAGTGCACAACTGAGCAAGAGTACAAGTACATTAGAGTGTCTAGTTTAAGAAACAGATGGCTCACAAGTCCTCAACTGGCAGTTTCATTAAATAGTACCCGCAAAACACCAGTCTCAACGTCAACAGTGAAGAGGTGACTCCGGGATGCTGGCCTTCTAGACAGAGTTGCAAAGAAAAAGCCATATCTCAGACTGGCCAATAAAAATAAAATATTAAGATGGGCAAAAGAACACAGACACTGGACAGAGGAACTCTGCCTAGAAGGCCAATATCCCGGAGTTGCGTCTTCACTGCTAGCACAATGTGCCATTGGAACACAAGAGTGATGGTTGCTGATAATGGGCCTCAGTACTATGTAGATATTCCATTAAAAATCTGCCGTTTCCAGCTACAATAGTCATTTACAACATTAACAATGTCTACACTGTATTTCTGAGCAATTTTATGTTATTTTAATGGACATAAAAAATAGCTTTTCTTTCAAAAACAAGGACATTTCTAAGTGACCCTAAACTTTTAAGTTCAATACAGCACAGACGGCACAATACATGGTATTTTCTCAGCACAACATACAGTATAACCCTGAAATCATCTTCGAAGTTGTATAGTTAGACACATAACAAACATCTAAAGCACCATTCTGTGTATTCTCTTCAGCCCAACGTATTGTGTACTGCATAACCCTTAGATAATCTTAGCTACAAGCTGTAATTAACTTAGGAGTTTCCTGTTGGACAACTCCTGAGTATAATTTGAGACAAAAGTGATGCACTATGGTCTTTTGTAGTTCTACTATATGCCCGTCACAGGGGGCTGCTGATTAATGAACCAGTTGGATCTCCAGTTGGTTGAACTCTGGCCCAGACTTAATTAAAACTCATACACTGACCACCAATCATAAATTACTCCCCTCAATCTTGTGGCACTTCCAGAATAAAAAGTACAAATTGGTTCCTCACCAATTAATTATTATTATTTTTATTAAAAAAAGGGAAAATAATATAATCCCAAGGCGGCGGTTAGTAGTGGATGTAAAGGTATATGTACATGAATATTACACCTGTGGTATTGGTTTAGACTTGGTTTAAAAAGCTTAGCTTTGTGAGTAGCCTACATTAGCGGTTGTCATCCTATCGATAGCTTGCCTATATAGAGCTGGTTAATGATTGATGCATTTTGTCTGGTGTGCTTGTGTTTCCCAGGTAGCCGCTGTCATAATGCTGTGACCTCGCTGCTTCTGCCCCACCTGACCACCTGATCCCTGACCTGTACCAGCTGTCTCAGAGCAGGAGGGGCCTGCCCCACACCAACACCTCTACTTCGTCATGGCTGTCCCTCCTTGGTTATATAGTTAGATATTTGGTGTGCGCAGGTATATGTGTGTGTGTGTGTGTGGGGGGGGGGGGGGTACTGGTACTTCTATTACCATCTTCAAGTGAATGGCATACTAGTCTACTGTGGCTAATTTATACTGTACCTAACTGTGGCAGCCAACCAGCCAATCATGGAAGAGAAGCTTCAGGTGTGGTGTCACCCAGAGCTGTTGATGTATCCACTTACTTTACCCTGTTTCCTCTGTGTTGGTTAACTTGTTTTTGTTTTGTAAACACTGGATCATATTTATCTGATGCTACTGTATCTATGAAGTATGATATTAAAATGTTGTGTAGTACTAATTATCATTAGACAAAAATGTATCAAATGGTATGAAAAAAACCAACAGTACTTTAAAATATGATTCACAGCTGTTTTCATAGTCCTATTTTACTATCATTTTATTCTTGCTATGCAAACACAGGCACACTTGCACACAAACATCTCTATCTGCCATGATCTGAGTGTAAAGAGTGGAACATGTGACATAAATTACATGTTTGTTGATCGCCTGAAGCACTCACCCTCTTGCCAATCAATTGGCAGTAGAGTCAACCACTTTCCCTCCATTCCCTCCAAATGTCTCATCCTGTTACATATTTTCCAGGAAGGCTTATTTAGAGATAGTAATAGACTTAATTAATCTCTCAGAGGGGTGATTATCATCTCTCTGATTTCTCCTCTGGGCTGTATGTGTGTGCTATTACTGAGTTCTCTGAAAAGATGGGTAAGACTCTTCAGTGTGCAGCTTCAGTGTCAGCTCCTAGCCTTTTCTGCTTCCAACATCATGCATCCTTCTTTATCACTCTTCCCTCACAATCCCCCGGCATCAGTGGGCTTTAGCTCTGAACTCATCGCATGCATACACAAATCTGAAGTGTTTTATTATTGTTATTTTCTGTTAGTCTTGCTGAATCATTGTACCAAGCTTTTTTATTTTGTTTTTTAATTTGTACCTTGCTGAGAAAAGGAACAAAATGAACCAAAATCACCAAATTGTTTTTCTGAACCAATCACAGGATGTTGGTGGCACTTTAACTAAGGACTCGTGGCAATGGCTGGAGCAGGAATGTTGGAATGGTATTAAAAACATCAAAAACATGGTTTCCATGTGATGCCATTCCATACTCCGTTCCAGCCATTAATATGAGCCGTCCTCCCCTCAGCAGCCTCCTCTGGAACCTATCCTCAATGTCTGGCATCACGATTCAAATCTATGCATACATGTAAGGTGATGTAAGTTAGCTTCTCATATCCCTGAGAAAATTATTATTTTATGTAAAGCTTAAAGTTTCTTGAATTGTGGTGTAGGCGATGAGAAGATAAATGATAGCTGTGGATACCTGTGAAGGTTTTTCTGCTTTAACTAAGTTGTGCTTTATTGCTGGAATATATTCCTTCAGTGCTTGTAAATGTTCTCAGCGTCGCAGAATATGGTTATTCACAATGGGAATCATATTTTATGAGAACGTAGATATTCAGAAAGGAATTTGTGGCACAGTATATTACTCCTCAGCTCTTTATTTTGTCATTGAAACATTTACTTTCATTGTCTTTTTGATAAATAAAATCTCCTAAATATCAGAAGTGAATATGGTGTGAGAATGTTTTACGTTTTCAAAATAGCAGTACTGTTGTGTTTTGTCTACTGTACAGAATGAGCAATGGTTATGAGACCTACATTATGTTAATGGTTCAATATTTCCTTTTAGACATGGTAACTTTGGTACATAAATCTAAACCATGTGTTCCTTTATTGGGGCATTATTGTCCCCAGATTGATGGACAAGCTTAACCCAAAAGATGGGGTCAAGTATTCATAATGGTTGACTCAGATAGAACCCCCCTCTCTGTAAATAGGACATGGACAAGCTGATAAATACCCTGGAGAATGTGTGCTGATGGGAATTTCAATTTTTAGGAGAGCAGTTATCACTTTTTTGGTCAACGTCGGCTGGAATGTTAATAGTGTTTTGCAGAGGGAAAGGCTGTGAGGACGTGGTTTGAAGTGCTGTTGAAGTGAAATGCTTCACTTCTATATGGAAAAGGCTTCTCTCCGGTACATATGCCTCTAAAGTAAGGAGCCCTTCTTTTAATGTACTATACTTGAGAGCACAAGAGTCGCAATAAAGATATTTTCTCCAGTGATACACCTAGGGGAAGGATCCTCCATTGTTTGAGATTGCAGACAACTGACAAGGAGTAATGAGGAAAAGTGAACTATTTTATCCACAGAACAATGACCCACTACAACAAGTGCCCATTATTAAACATGGAATAATACGTTCCACTGAAGCACCTATTTGCCAGCCACACAATGCTTTTCCAAGCACAATACCTTTACTTGCGTTGATTTTATCAAAGCTCTGTCTATAATATGCCTTATAATACAAATCCAACGCAACCTCCAAAGAGAGATCTGGCGTGTCATGTACAATTCATGTAACTCCATTGCCAGCTTCTAGGGTTGCGTCATTTTACAAACCCTCTTCTTGAGCAAGGACAGATGTTACGTCAGTACTTTAAAGCCGTAGTCAGAAATTCAGGGTCTCATCCTGTAAGACATCCTTGATGAGAGGAATAAAGAAGAGAAAGAATAGGTTTTATTCTCCCTCTCCAGACACTCAGGGATGTATGGTTTTTTGAACCCTCGAAGATTTGCTCTGATAATTTGCTCCCGCTGTTCCAACCTCATGAATCTTAATCATGCAAGGCTCTGCTCCGTCCGCTGCACTCAGACATGATTAGCTTGTCCTGATGCCAGACCAGAGAGCTACAGAACCAACCGACCATTAGGACAATACAGCACAGAGTTTTAAATAGATTACATTCACGTAAAACGTTTTCTGTGTCTGTACTATCTGTTTCTGTTCTCTCTGTTTCTCAAGTCATTAGATTTTAGGGCTATTTGTAATGACCTTTAGTGCAGTTTGAGACGTAGGTTTGGAGTCAAGTCATTAGATTTTAGGGCTATTTGTAATGACCTTTAGTGCGGTTTGAGACGTGGGTTTGGAGTCAAGTCATTAGATTTTAGGGCTATTTGTAATGACCTTTAGTGCGGTTTGAGACGTGGGTTTGGAGTCAAGTCATTAGATTTTAGGGCTATTTGTAATGACCTTTAGTGCGGTTTGAGACGTAGGTTTGGAGTCAAGTCATTCGATTTTAGGGCTATTTGTAATGACCTTTAGCGCGGTTTGAGACGTGGGTTTGGAGTCAAGTCATTAGATTTTAGGGCTATTTGTAATGACCTTTAGTGCGGTTTGAGACGTGGGTTTGGAGTCAAGTCATTAGATTTTAGGGCTATTTGTAATGACCTTTAGTGCGGTTTGAGACGTGGGTTTGGAGTCAAGTCATTAGATTTTAGGGCTATTTGTAATGACCTTTAGTGCGGTTTGAGACGTGGGTTTGGAGTCAAGTCATTAGATTTTAGGGCTATTTGTAATGACCTTTAGTGCGGTTTGAGACGTAGGTTTGGAGTCAAGTCATTAGATTTTAGGGCTATTTGTAATGACTTTTAGTGCGGTTTGAGACGTGGGTTTGGAGTCAAGTCATTAGATTTTAGGGCTATTTGTAATGACCTTTAGTGCGGTTTGAGACGTGGGTTTGGAGTCAAGTCATTAGATTTTAGGGCTATTTGTAATGACCTTTAGTGCGGTTTGAGACGTGGGTTTGGAGTCAAGTCATTAGATTTTAGGGCTATTTGTAATGACCTTTAGTACGGTTTGAGACGTGGGTTTGGAGTCAAGTCATTAGATTTTAGGGCTATTTGTAATGACCTTTAGCGCGGTTTGAGACGTGGGTTTGGAGTCAAGTCATTAGATTTTAGGGCTATTTGTAATGACCTTTAGTGCGGTTTGAGACGTGGGTTTGGAGTCAAGTCATTAGATTTTAGGGCTATTTGTAATGACCTTTAGTGCGGTTTGAGACGTGGGTTTGGAGTCAAGTCATTTCCCTCTATTTAACCCTTTAGAACCAATACCGGACGTCGACCTCCTTTCCTTAAATTACTATAGCGGTCGCGAACGGCCTTGTTTTTCTAAGAATAATATCTGTGTCAATATCACAAAATGAACTTGCTAACAACCTGTTGTCGTATTCGCATGTCTGTTTAAACCAAAAATAGGGTATGCTGTCATTTGACTTTTTTCTTTACTTCGTTACTCGAAATGACAACGCAGACGTGACTTTTCATTGTGAAAGAGGCTGTATCTACGTTGGTTAATGATACGGATTTGGACATGTCCTTGCATATTGAAAAGCAATAATGTCGAGGTCAATTAAATAAGTAAACAGCAGATATTTGTTTAGTGTTATCGATGTTTGATGCTGGGGAATAGCTCTCAGATTAGCAAATCATGTCATGATTTTTGCTACAGCTAGCTAACTAGTTAGTCTGTCAGGCAAGAAAGGTTGTGTGTAACAGTAAATTAGGGCTGCGCTCATGAAGCGTCCACCTCAGCTCTCACTTTGACTAGCATACAGACCACCAGCTAACTAGCCAACAAAATGAAGGCTAAAGTAATTTGATTTTATCTGTTGCGTTTACATTATGGTTTGTCATGTTTGCTAGGTGCAGATATTCATAGGCTATACATTGCCTCATTTTCCTATTATATCACAGCTTACCTGTCGTGTTACTGTAGTAGATGCCTGCACAGTGAAGCGCATATGAGAAGTTGGATATTTGTTTACATAGCCAGCTAACAAGTCACTTTTTTTTATCCTGTTTCTACCGATGCAATTCATTTGGAAACTGTCCCAGCTTCATAACTAATCAGCTAACATGTATGAACTCTGTAGTTAGTCTGTCAGGAAAGAAAACAAGAGTTGATTGGAGGACAGAGAGAGAGAAAAAAATCAAATCAAAAATATATTATTTTCCTGACCACAATTGTATCCTATGTGTTGCTCCTCTCCTCTCTCTCTATTCCTCTGTTCCTCTAGGTCAGGGAAAGTGAGGGAAGTGATGTGGAGAGTCAGGGCTCAGCAGCAGAAGGCAGGGAGGAAAAGGAGTTAGAGATGATTGGAGGATAGAGATGTGGAGAGTCAGGGCTCAGCAGCAGAAGCCAGGGAGGAAAAGGAGTTAGAGATGATTGGAGGATAGAGATGTGGAGAGTCAGGGCTCAGCAGCAGAAGCCAGGGAGGAAAAGGAGTTAGAGATGATTGGAGGATAGAGATGTGGAACAAGGAGGGAGGAGTGGAGCGAGAGGAGATTGGAGGTAGAGGAACATGGAGAGGAAGAGGGAGAAGAAGAGGAGGAGGGAGAACAAATTCTTATTTACAATGACAGCATACCCCAGCAAAAACCTGACCCAGACGACGCTGGGCCAATTGTGCGCCGCCCTATTGGACTCCCAATGACGGCTGGTTGTGATACAGCCTGGAATCTAACCAGGGACTGTAGTGATTCCTCTAGCACTGAGAGGCAGTGCCTTAGACTGCTGCACCACTCGGGAGAGAATGAAGAGGAGGAAGGGAGAGCATACCCAACAGGGGAGCCTACGTTTCCATGGAGTGTGTCTGCCCCAAGTCCCACCCTTCACCCTTGTACCACACAGCCTGGGCCTAAATTGACAGTGTTATGTGGTTTTGGAGTTGTTTTTAAAAGTGGTAGGAATGTATATCTGTTCCAGAGCTTGTAATGGATTACAACAAGAACATCGGCGGGGTTGACCATCTTGACCAACTGAGGAGCTATTACAATGTTGGACGCACAGGCAGAAAATGGTGGAAGTATGTGTTTTGGGGGATGCTCAACATTGCCATCATAAATGTGTACATTGTGTGAGTGAACCTACAAAGGCCTCTTCCCAGAAACCGCAGGCGCTGGTCCCTGAAGGCAATCAAAATGCAGCTTGTGCATGCACTTTGTGATATGGCCACAGTGGCAGGAAGAGGGGAGCCAGGAGTATGGCACCAGCTCTTCTGGATTGAATTGTAACTCATTTAAAAGCAGGTGAAGTTTGAAGGGCGCAAGAGAGGGTGTGGTGTGCATCCTGAGTGGACGCAGGGAAAGAGGGGGCGATGTGTAGAAACCTTATTTGGGTGCTCTACGTGTTCTGTGCCACTTTGCATGATGGGGCAGGGCTTCAAGATGTTCCGTGACATGTTGTAGGCTAAATGCAAACACTGAAGTGACAGTGTGAAACGTGAATTAGTCCTACAAATCTTTTATTGTCTCTGAACAGTTGTTGTGTCTTCTCTCTTTATCTGTCTCTATCTAATATTAGTTGCATTCCCTGAATTGTCAAAGTAGACTATTTCTATGTGTTGTGTCAGACCTGGTCTGTACTAAATCTAATTGAGAGGTTATCTACATTATCTACTAAATCTAATTGAGAGGTTATCTACACTTATTCCACCAGGTAAGTTGACTAAGAGCACATTCTCATTTACAGCAACAACCTGGGGAATAGTTACAGGGGAGAGAAGGGGGATAAATGAGCCAATTGTAAGCTGGAGATGATTAGGTGACCGTGATGGTATGAGGGCCAGATTGGGAATTTAGTAAGAAGTAAGAATCGTTGTAAATCACATTTTAAAATACTTTCTGAATATTGTCAGGCTATAGATCTGAGCCAACTCCCCGTGCTTACCGGAGGCAGTGCGGTACTGGTCAGGCACCATGTTATGCGGTAAAGCGCACGGTGTCTCCAGTGCGTGCTCATAGCCCAGGGCGCTATGCGCCAGCCCTCCACAAGTGCCATGCAAGAGTGGGCATCTAGCCAGGGCGGATTGTGGCAGCTCAGCGCGCATGGTCTCCGGTGCGTCGTTTCGGCGGCTCTGCGCCCTGTGTCTCCGGTGCGCTGAGACTGTTCAGTTCCTCCTAGGCGGAGCTGGGCTAAAGTGGGCATTAAGCCAAGTGGAGAGGTGCGAGTGGTAAGCACCAGATCTCCAGTGCTCCCCCACAGCCCGGTTCAACCTGTGCCTGCACTCTGGAGGGGCCGGGCTAAAGTGGGCATTCAGCCTGGAGGAGTGGTGCCCAGGCTGCGCACCAGAGCTCCAGTGCTCCCCCACAGCCCGGTTCATCCTGTGCCTCCTCTATGCACCAGATCTCCTGTAGGTCTCCCCCCTGTGGCAGCCCCACGCACCAGGCTGTCTCTGCGTCTCCTCCCTCCAGAGTCGCCCTCCAGTCCGGAGCCTTCCGAGTCACCCTCCAGTCCGAAGCCTTCCGAGTCGCCCTCCAGTCCGGAGCCTTCCGAGTCGCCCTCCAGTACGGAGCCCACAACGAGGGTCCCCAGTCCGGGGCCCGCTACGAGGGTCCCCACTCTAGAGGTGCCACCTAAGTGGGCCAAGCCAGAGGTGGAGCGGGGTCTACGTCCTGCACCAGAGCCGCCACCGCGGAGAAATGCCCACCCATACCCTCCCCTATAAGTTCAGGTTTTGCGGCCGGAGCCCGCACCTTTGGGGGGAGGTACTGTCACGCCCTGACCTTAGAGCTTTTTAGGTCTCTATTTTGTTTTGGTCAGAGTGTGATTTGGGTGGGCATTCTATGTTCCTTTTTCTATGTTTTGTATTTCTTTGTGTAACAGTATAACTTTAGACCGTCCCCTCTCCCATACCCGGGCGCGAACCAGGGACCCTCTGCAAACATCAACAACAGTCACCCACGAAGCATCGTTACCCATCACTCCACTCACTTGCGGAGCAAGGGGAACCCCTACTTCAAGGTCTCAGAGCAAGTGACGTCACCCATTGAAACGCTATTTAGCGCGCACCACCGCTAACTAGCTAGCCGTTACACATCCGTTACATTTGTTTTGGCCGGGTATGGTTCTCAATCAGGGACAGCTGTCTATCGTTGTCTCTGATTGGGAACCATACTTAGGTAGCTTTTTCCCACCTATGTTTTGTGTGTAGTTTTCTATTTAGTGTTCTTCACTTGACAGGGCGGTTTAGTTTATTCACCTTGTTATTTTGTTTCAGTGTTCAGTTCAATAAAAGTCATGAATCCTTACCACGCTGGGCTTTGGTCCGATTCCTCCTCATCCGACGACGACACCCGTTACAGACTCACAATCCAGCTAGCACATTTGGTTCCTTGGAACTTAAATTTGTTATTACCATACAATTTTTGTATGTTCTCTATAGTTATGTACTTGAAATCTATAGTTATGTACTACAAATTCCTGGCAGACTTGATACAAAATATTGTGTTGTGAGGTAATTCTTCACTGGATCAGTCTGAAACTTTGCACACACACTGCTGCCATCTGGTGGACAAAATCTAAATTACACCTAGGCTCCTATCTTAATGTATAGCCTTTCTCTTGCACTTATTTCAAAGACGATGGAACAAAACAAAAATAGATATTCTACCACAGTAATTTCACATTTACACAAACTTCAAAGTTTTCTTTTCAAATGGTGTCAAAAATATGCATATCCTTGCTTCAGGTCCTGAGCTACAGGCAGTTAGATTTGGGTACATTTCAGATCCTGAAATTAATAACACTGCTATCTTATGTTGGGTTAACTTTTTTGAACTCGAAGCACATATGGGACACATTGAAATTAATTTCCATAGGCATCAATTATGCAAACACATTTATTTTTTATTCTGACACGCATCAGTGAAATTCCAGCCTTTAATCTTCTGTTCTGGATGGAGCTAGCATGCCATGTCTTTTTATGCATATCAAACAGACCCCTTTTCAAAGGAAACAAGCACTCATTACATCAGGTGTGGCCAATTAGTGGGCACGACCAGCACACCTGAACACAATTAACAAAAGAGGATAAAGTTTTCTTGATGCTTAGAAACGAATGTATATGTTTTAAAATAACATTCTTAAAATGTTCTCTCAACTAATGTTTTCTTGTGGTTTTTATGGAACGTTTAAGTTCTGAGAATGGAATGTATGTTTTCCAATAACGTTCTTAGAACGTTCCCTGACCATTACAATAGTTTACTTTGGGTTTTTATGGAAAGTTTTCTTAACGTTCTCTGAACATGACTTTAAATAGAACCATAAATAAACATAAGAAAAATGATGCTGAAGTACTGAAATTCCCACAGAAGAACATTGTTTTCTTTAACATTCTTGGAACAATTTGAGAACATGACTTTAAAATAGAACCAAGAGGAAACCTGTAGGAAATGTTATGCTGATGCACTGAAATTACCACAAAAGAATGTTGTTTCTTAACATTCTCTGAACTATTTGAGAACATTTCCCATGTCAAACCAGTTGGAGAATGTTCCTAGAACATTACCAAAATTGTAATTAAATGTAACCTTGTTTGAACTTTTAGGAAACATTCTGTTAAAGTAATGAAATGCCAAGAAGTTTCTTAAATGTGCTGAGAATGTTCAAAAGCCAAGCAACTATCATGACCCATTCCCAGAACGTTGTGGGAAGGTTGTATGCAAAATAACCATATGACAACGCTCTCACCAAACTCTAAGAAACATATGGTTCTTAGAACATTATGTGCTAACTAGGAAGGGTCCTACAGTCCAGTGTTTCCCGAACTCTGACATGGGGACCCCAAGGGGTGCACATTTTGTTTTTTTGCACTAGCACTACACAGCTCAACTCATCATTATGCTTTGATTATTTGAATCAGCTGGGAAACACTGCTATAATCAACTAACTAATTTACTAAGAAGCACCATTACTGTATGAGGTTGTCGTTGTAAGATTGTTGGTGTGAAGTTATTATTTGGAGAGCTGTGAAAGTCATGAGGTTTTTTTTCATGCTATTGTCTGGCCTCACCTTGCTTGAGCCCATACAACTGGGACCAGAGAGAGTGAGAAGTTTGTTAATCCCAGGTACTAAATTCTCCCTCCCGCTACTGTCTGGATTGATGATGACAGCCTAGAATCATATAGCTACTTAAAACAAAGATGCTGACTATTTGTTCCCTATCCATCTTTATCTCTGTATTAAAACATTGGCTAAGTGGCAGAAATAGTACATCATTATCTCCTCTCTCCTCTGTGTCCGTGGCTCTGGTAGAAGGATATTAACCAATGGTTTATGGCTCCTAGGGGCCCCGTGAATCACCCAGGCGTCTGTGGTGAGATGTTAAAGGCTTTCTAATAGGCTGTAGGCTGCTGCAAAAACATATTGCTGTTTTTTGTGAACACAATGGCTTTCCCTTTACATCTCCTTACATCCGGGTGCTCCATCTCCATTTCTACACAGCCAATGGATGCTCTCCATCTATATCCTCAGCCCTGGTGAAGACAAAGGCACCACCTATTTACTGCCATATTGCTTTCACATACCTAGGACTGGGTAATGTCCCATTTATCTCTCCTTCCTCCCAAAGTGTGCACGTTTCCACTTCCTGGTATAAGAAATATAGTGGAAACTTTGAAACTCCCACTAGACCATACCTCCTCCAATCCAATTGCTGTAGATTTGTAAGAAGTAGTGATGCATACTCAGGACAAAGGAGATGTTATTGGGACACAAAACTAGATAAGGGGAAGTGAATCTGAGCAGAACTGAGGGAACAACTTTCTGGAATGACACACAAGCTATTAAAGGACATTGGAAGATTTGGCTCAGTACCTTTGTAAGGCGCCAACATCAAAGACTGGATGGTCCGGTTCCAACTCTAAACTTAAATGTAAATCTGTCCTTTCCAAGGAAATAGAAGGCGTTGCCTTCTAGGATTTTCTCTCTGTCTTAATTTTAGCTTTGTCCTTCCTTCATCTTGAACTGGTTTCATCTTCCTTATGGTCACGCTGTCTTTATATCCCTCTTTGTATGTCTATATATAAATCCACCTAAAAATAACTATGGTATGGTATATTTCCTGAGTACCTTTATTAGGGAATCAGGACAGCCTGAATATTTATGGACAGAAAGTTAAATTGTGTTTGTTTGTGTCTTCGCAAGCAGGTTATAGTTACTGTATGTGTTTGTCTCTTTAGGACTATATATGTATTCACTGTAGTCCCATTATGGCTTTCACATGGCATTGCAAACAGGAGAGTGGAGGCTGGGGATCAGTAATAAGCAGCTGTTTACCCTGATGTCTGCCTGTCTGTCTGTTTCCTCTTCTCAGCCACACATGCCTCTTTACAACACAGCCAACACAGCCTGCAAATCAGCTCCTGACAGATACAAGGAGGAATATGAAAGAGGAGCGGGCCATGCTTATTATCAATGATTATTCTACCACTCAGGGGCTGGCATTGATCGCTGCACGTGAACTGTCGGGCACACAGTTGACGGTGGATGTTTATGTGTCAGGGTGTACGGGCGGGCCGCTCTGCTCTGACAGGATGCCTCTTATCACTGACATATGGATAAATGTCTCTCCTCTCCTCAAAAAGCTTCCTGACTCCTCTCAGGCCGTCTCCCCCTGTCTCTTTCCATCTCTCACACCCACCCATCCCTCGCTTCTTAAAGAGCAACAAAATGTCACATATCCAAATCCATAAACAGTGATGTGTGAGCCCACTAACAGTGTGTGTGTGTGTGCGTGCGTGCGTGCATGCGTGCGTGCGTGCGTGCCCATACTATGTTGGCAAATGGGATTCAGAGCCTAAGGCATGTGATCAAGACAGAAATGTGCTTGTTGAATGGTAGGGAACACTCATTAAAACCACACATCTCTGTACTACCTCCTGCAAGAAAGACAAATATGGTCTCCTACATTAATGATATGGGAGGAGTAGGCATAACAATAGCCTCAGTACTGCCCTCCCTCCAGTCAGCATGTCTATTAAAAGACTGATTCAAGTTCCAGCCTATACTGTCTGGTCGTATGCTGTAGTATGTACTCATCAGTGGTGTCAGCACTATACATCTCTATTCTGAAATGTCACAGGTAGGGCTTCCATCATGTACACCATGTCGATGCCTGAGCACCCATCCCTCCCCTCCCTCTCCACCCTCACCCCTACCCCGGGAGCCAGCCTGTCCAAAACCCCCATCACACAACTTAACGACATGAAAGATTCATGGCCCGGACTAAAATAGCCCATTATCTAACTGGCAATAGACATATTTTCGAACCCAGGCACTCCATCATGAAACAACGATAATACTCTGGTCGCTTCCCAGAATTGCGAGCCCCAATTACTGCGTCCCTTCGATCTATCAGAGGAGAATTATGAATATTTGAGGAAATTAGATTAAAAGAGATCAGTTGAAATCAACAGGAGGATTAACAATGAAGGCAGATATGGCAGAGGATCAACTCAGACTAAAGTCCACAAAACTGATATAGTGAATACTGTAGTATTTTACTGTGGTATAATGTACTATTTACAGTTAACTATAATATAAAACTGTATTAAGAGAAAACTTTAGTATATATTAAAGTAATTAATGTAGTGTTTTGTGGATTGAACTATACTGTAGTATTTACTGTAGTGTTTTTGCAGACTGTAGTATACTGTTAGTATTTCATGTGCTGTTTTTGTGGACATTACTGTAGTATTTACTATGGTGTTTTTGTTTTATTATCTTTGACATAGATGTGGATGCTTTCTCTTTCAGGAAACCTACTGGAGAAATACTACTGTCATGACGTGGGTTATGACAGTGATAAATACCTCTTCCCCCCTTTTTCCTCTCTCTACCCTACTGATGTTACATTTGCAAACACCTTGGTTAACAGAGATTCTGGGAACATCAGTAAGTGGGGGGAAATTAACTATATTCTGGTAATCAGACCAATTGAACATATGCGGTGGTACTTAATGAATATGATGTCAGTTCGGTTGTCATCTGAGACATTCTCATCAATGATAAGATGACATGACCTCTACAGTGGGAAGTCTACACATCAGAGTTGTCGAATGAATACATACTTTTTAATGAAGACAAAGAACACTTAACAAACTATACAAAACAACAAAACAAACGTGAAGCTATATAATACTAGTGCAGACTCAGGCAACTAGACATAGACAACTCTAATTGAGAACCAAACTACGTAGGCAACCATAGACAACAAAATACACCTAGACTAGTGAAACCCCATAAACATACAAAAAACCCTAGCCAATACAAAAACACATACATCACCCTTGTCACACCCTGACCTAACCAAAATAATAAAGAAAACAAGGTCAGGGCGTGACAGTACCCCCCCCCCCCCCTCCCCCGGCCGCACACCTAAGCCTATATGGGAGGGTCTGGGTGGGCATAACTCCGAGGTGGCGGTTCTGGTGAGGGACGTGGTCCCTGCTCCACTTCTGACTCGGCCCACTTACGTAATGTCTCTGGAGCGGGAACCCTCACCGCCGACCCCGGACTAGAGGACGCCACTGGACTGATGGTCGAGTCTGGAGTGAGTGGCACCTCTGGACTGAAGGGAGATTCTGGCGGATCCGGACTGGAGGGAGACTCCGGTCGGACTGGGACCCGTCGTGGTAGGTTCCGGACTGTGACCCGTTGTGGTAGGTTCCGGTCTGAGGCCCGTCGTAGGATGTTCCGGTCTGTAGACTATTGCCGGACGCTCTGGACTGGGTACTGTCGCCGGACGCTCTGGACTGGGTACTGTCGCCGGACGCTCTGGACCGGGGACTTGTTGCCGGACGCTCTGGACTGGGTACTGTCCCCGGACGCTCTGGACTGGGTACTGTCGCCGGACGCTCTGGACTGGGTACTGTCGCCGGACGCTCTGGACTGGGTACTGTCGCCGGACGCTCTGGACTGGGTACTGTCGCCGGACACTCTGGACTGGGTACTGTCGCCGGACACTCTGGACTGGGTACTGTCGCCGGACACTCTGGACTGGGTACTGTCGCCGGACACTCTGGACTGGGTACTGTCGCCGGACACTCTGGACTGGGTACTGTCGCCGGACACTCTGGACTGGGTACTGTCGCCGGACACTCTGGACTGGGTACTGTCGCCGGACTCTCTGGACTGGGTACTGTCGCCGGACACTCTGGACTGGGTACTGTCGCCGGACACTCTGGACTGGGTACTGTCGCCGGACACTCTGGACTGGGTACTGTCGCCGGACACTCTGGACTGGGTACTGTCGCCGGACGCTCTGGACTGGCGAGGCGTACTGTAGGCCTGGTGCGTGGTGTCGGCCCTGGTGGTACCGGGCTGGGGACACGCACCTCAGGGCGAGTGCGAGGAGCAGGAACAGGGAGTACTGGACCCTGGAGACGCACTGGAGGCCTGGTGCCGGCACTGGTGGTACTGGGCTGAGGACACACACCTCAGGGCGAGTGCAGGGAGGAGGAACAGGGCGTACTGGACTTCCGAGGCGCACTATAGTCCTGGTGCGTGGTGCCGGCACTGGTGGTACCGGGCTGGGGACACGCACCTCAGGGCGAGTGCGAGGAGCAGAAACAGGGAGTTCTGGACCTTGGAGACGCACTGGAGGCCTGGTGCCGGCACTGGTGGTACCAGGCTGAGGACACGCACCTCAGGGCGAGTGCAGGGAGGAGGAACAGGGCGTACTGGACTTCCGAGGCTCACTATAGTCCTGGTGCGTGGTGCCGGCACTGGTGGTACCGGGCTGGGGACACACACCTTAGGGCGAGTGCGAGGAGCAGGAACAAGGAGTACTGGACCCTGGAGACGCACTGGAGGCCTGGTGCGTGGTGCCGGCACTGGCGGTACCGGGCTGAGGACACGCACCTCAGGATTAGTGCGAGAAGCAGGGACAGGACACACCGGGTTGTGAAGGAATACTGTAAACCTGGTGTGTATAGCCGGCATCAAATCTTCCGGAACTTTAACACAAGCTTCAGGCTGAGTACGAGGAACTGACACAGGTGGCATCGGACAGCTAACACACTCCTCAGGGCGAATGCCGTGCATACTACGCCAAACCAACAGCTCTCTCTCTTCACTCTCCTCCAGTTTCATCAACAACTCCTCGAATGTCTCATCATCTCCCCTCCGTTCACTCTCCTCCAATCTGTCCAATAACTCCTCGACAATCTCAGACTCTCCCCTCAACTTCGCCGACTGCTCCATGTGCCCCCTCCAAAAAATGTATTGGGGTTTCTGTGGCCTACCTCCCTGACGTCGTTGCTGTCCTCTCTTGCTACTAGGCAACTCCTCAGCCTGCGTCCAGGGTCCTGCTCCGTCCAGAATTTCCTCCCAGGTCCATTCCTCCTTAACACGCTGCTTGGTCCTTTTATGGTGGTTTATTCTGTCACGTTCATGGTATGGAGGAGACCAAGGTGCAGCGTAAGATGAATACATCCTTTTTAATGAAGACAAAGAACACTTAACAAACTATACAAAACAACAAACCAAACGTGAAGCTATATAATACTAGTGCAGACACAGGCAACTAGACATAGACAATAACCCACGAATTACCCAAGGAATATGGCTGCCTAAATATGGTTCCCAATCAGAGACAACGATAAGCTGTCTCTAATTGAGAACCAATCTAGGCAACCATAGACAAAAAAAACACCTAGACTAGTGAAACCCCATAAACATACAAAATCCCTAGACAATACGAAAACACATACATCACCCTTGTCACACCCTGACCTAACCAAAATAATAAAGAGAACAAAGAATACTAAGGTCAGGGCATGACAGGGTTCGTGAAGATAACCAAGAATTTACAACTTTCAGATGAGACTGAATTAAGGTGACGATTAATATTGACTGCTATTGATGTAAAATAGTACCAGGTCTTTAAGAGTTTATTCGGAAGATAACAGCTCTATAAATATTATTTCGTGGTGCCCCGACTCTCCAGTTAATTACATTTACATGATTAGCTCAATCAGGTGATATTAATTACGGAGAAATGATTTTATAGAATAGCATGCCATTTCAATTAATCCGGCATAGCCAAAGACACGACACGACACTGAACTAAAATATGAAAATGTACAGTGATGTTCCCATGTTTCATGAGCTGATCCCAGAAATGATCTTCCATAAGCACAAAAAGCTCATTACTCTCACATGTTGTGTACAAATTTGTTTACATCCCTGTTAGTGAGCATTTTATCCTTCGTCAAGATAATAAAGACCTTTTGTGGGGTAAAACGGATTCTGTTTGGCTGGGCCTGGCTCCCAAGTGGGTGTGTCTATGCCCTTCCAGGCCCACCCATGGCTGCACCCCTGCCCAATCATGTGAAATACATAGATTAGGGCCTAATGTATTCATTTCAGTTGACTGAATTCCTTATATGAACTGTAAATCATCAAAATCTTTGAAGGAATTGCATGTTGCGTTTAAATGTTTGTTCAGTATAAAAGAGTACATTTTCCATAACATGTAGGTAGGTAGGATTGGGGTCTGAATGGATAGTTCAGAACATGTTCTTTTTTATAACCTGTAGAGAATATAAAATATGGTCTATTCGAGTAGTTTCTCACTTATTGGTGTCACAATTAGTGATGTAGGGGAGGGATATTTACTATAGTTTTTTTAAGTGTTTTTGCGGACTGTAGTGTTTTTGCAGACATTACTGAAGTATTTACTAGTGTTATTTTGCAGATAATACTGTAGTATTTACTGTAGTATTCTACAGTATACTACAACATTCTATAGGTAGTAAGACACATGATTGAGGGATACTGCAGTGGTTAGTATAGTATTCTACAGTTTACTACAGAATTCTAAAAGTGTTTTCATGTGGGTTTAGATTGGTGTTAAAGGTCAGAGATAGCGGTGTGCTCTTTGGAAATTCTTGTTTGTCCTGTCGTCTGCGTTGAGCTAGTGAAGCCACATGGCTAACTGGAAGTGTCTGACAGGGTCACAATAACGCATTAGGTCTGGACATCACTGTGACTAAAACGGCCTCAGGGGGAGGGAGTGATACTGACCACCAGGCACCAGGGGGACTGTTACTGACCTCATATACGACTTGAAGATTTCAGATGGTGTGTGTGTGTGTGTGTGTGTGTGTGTGTGTGTGTGTGTGTGTGTGTGTGTGTGTGTGTGTGTGTGTGTGTGTGTGTGTGTGTGTGTGTGTGTGTGTGTGTGTGTGTGTGTGTGTGTGTGTGTGTACAGACCCTCTTAGACATCCAAGGCTGCCTGTTGATCTGCAGCGTTTTTTTAAGTTGTGTCTGTTTCTACACATCGTTAGGGAGTGTGACCTTTGGCATTTGAGGCTTGTCCTAACTTTAACACAAACATACACACAGCACAGCACAGATGTCAGATGGAGCTGTAGAGCGAGATGTGTAGTGTGTAGTGTGTAGCAGCGTTACTCGTTACTGACAAGCCTTTCATGTGAATCCTCTTCCTGATTCATTGGAACTTGTAAAAACACCTTAATAACCCTGTAATTGAATATGTATTTTTGTAATCCTGTCACTATGATATATTTCCTCTATCATGTAGCCAGGTCACTTTAGATAAAGGTGTCTGCTAAATGGCATATATTATTAAAGAATCCTTTGACTCTGACTAGCTGCCCAGTGTAGTTACAATTCCTTTCCAATAGATGGCAGCCAAAGCTAGTTGACATCACTATTCTAGCAACAGGGACATGGGATTAGTGGCACTGAAAGTAGTTTTATCTTCAAAGCAAGTTTATTTGGTTACGCTTGAACCTGTTGTGATAGTGGACAAGCTAACTAATACTATTTTTACATAAGGTGTAGCATTAGGCCTATGTCTTGGAAAAAAATACAGCAGGCTAGATTTACTAAATGAACTGGTTTTATGCGAACTAAAACCCCATGTCGATGCCACTTGATTCTGGGTTTGCGTCCCTTGTGGAAGAGACAGCACGCGCAGGGATGACACGCCGTACACCTCATCGAATTCTCCCTTGTGCCCATAGGGTGAACTGGCGATAAGCTGCCAGCCTGTATGCTCTGCAAACGGAATCCTAAAAAAAGTAAGTCTGATACCGAAACTAAATAATCATTTATTTAAACTCAGCAAAAAAAGAAACATCCCTTTTTCAGGACCCTGTCTTTCAAAGATAATTCGTAAAAATCCAAATAACTTCACAGATCGTCATTGTAAATGGTTTAATAAACACTGTTTCCCATGCTTGTTCAATGAACCATAAACAATTAATGAACATGGACCTGTGGAACGGTCGACAAGACAGTAACAACTTACAGACGTTAGGCAATTAAGGTCACAGTTATGAAAACTTAGGACACTAAAGAGGCCTTTCTACTGACTGAAAAACACCAAAAGAAAGATGCCCAGGGTCCCTGCTTATCTGCGTGCACATGCCTTAGGCATGCTGCAAGGAGGCATGAAGACTGCAGATGTGGCCAGGGTAATAAATAGCAATGTCTGCACTGTGAGACGCCTAAGACAGTGCTACAGGGAGACAGGATGGACAGCTGATCATTCTCGCAGTGGCAAACCACATGTAACAACACATGCACAAGATCGGTACATCTGAACATCACACCTGCGGGACAGGTACAGGATGGCAACAAGGATGGCAAGGATGACAGGTACAGTATGGCAACACCAGGAACGCACAATCCCTCCATCAGTGCTCAGACTGTCCGCAATAGGCTGAGAGAGGCTCAACTGAGGGCTTGTAGGCCTGTTGTAAGGCAGGTCCTCACCAGACATCACTGGCAACAACGTCTCCTACAGGAACAAGCCAACCGTCGCTGGACCTGACAGAAGTGGCTCTTCACTGACGAGTCGCGGTTTTGTCTCACCAGGGGTGATGGTCTGATTCGCCTTTTTCGTCAAAAGAATGAGCGTTACACCGAGGCCTGTACTCTGGAGCGGGATCGATTTGAAGGTGGAGGGTCCGTTATGTTCTGGGGCGGTGTGTCACAGCATCAGCGGACTGAGCTTGTTGTCATTGCAGACAATCTCAACTCTGTGCAATACAGGGATAACATCCTCCTCCCTCATGTTGTACCCATCCTGCAGGCTCATCCTGACATGACCCTCCAGCATGACAATGCCACCAACCATACTGCTCGTTTTGTGCATGATTTCCTGCAAGACAGGAATGTCTGTGTTCTGCCATGGCCAGTGAAGAGCCCGGATCTCATGTCTGGGACCTATTGGATCGGAAAGTGAGGGCTAGGGCCATTCCCCCCAGATATGTCCAGGAACATGCAGGTGCCTTGGTGGAAGAGTGTGGTAACATCTCACAGCAGGAACTGTCAAATCTGGTCCATGAGGAGGAGATGCACTTCAGTACTTAAGTTAACCTGTGTAAATATTTGTTTGAACATAACAAGATTCAACAACTGAGACATAAACTGAACAAGTTCCACAGACATGTGACTAACAGAAGTGGAACAATGTGTCCCTGAACAAAGGGGGGGGGTCAAAATCAAAAAACATTCTGTATCTGGTGTGGCCACCAGCTGCATTAACTCCTCTAGGATAGGGGGCAGCATTTGGAATTTTGGATGAAAAGCAGAACTTATGTAGCAGGCGAAACCCAGAGGACAAGCCATTCAGATTTTTTTGTTGTTGTTGAGGTCACTCTCTTTTCAATGAGGTTTCATTGGGAATCCAGATTTCTAAGGGACTTGCTTGCAGTTCCTACCGCTTCCACTGGATGTCACCAGTCGTTAGAAATTGGTTGAAGTTATTTCTTTGTGTAATGAAAAAGTATGGCCATCTTGAACGAGAGTCACTTCATGTGAACTGTTAGATAGAGGCGCGTTTTCTTCCTGTATTGAACACAGATCATCCCGTATTCAATTGTATTGATTATTTACTTTAAAACTATACGTAAAGTTGTATTACAAAAGTAGTTTGAAATGTTTTGGCAAAGTTTACAGGTAACCTTTGAGATATTTTGTAGTCACGTTGCGCAAGTTGGAACCGGTGTTTTTCTTGATCAAACGCTCCAAATAAATGGACATTTTTGGATATATATGGACGGAATTAATCGAACAAAAGGACCATTTGTGATGTTTTATGGGACATATTGGAGTGCCAACAGAAGAAGCTCATCATTTTATTTTAATTTCTGCATTTTGTGTCGCGTCTGCAGGGTTGAAATATGTTTTCTCTCTTTTGTTTAAGGAGGTGCTACCCTCAGATAATAGCATCGTTTGCCTTCGCCGAAAAGCCTTTTTGAAATCTGACATGTTGGCTGGATTCACAACACATGTAGCTTTAATTTGGTATCTTACATGTGTGATTTCATGAAAGTTTGATTTGTATAGGAATTTATTTGAATTTGGCGCTCTGCATTTTCTCTGGCTTTTGGCCAAGTGGGATGCTACCATCCCACATATCCCAGAGAGGTTAAGGCTAGGCGTTCCGCTAGCGGGACATCAAAACATTTTTCCACCAGCACAGGTTTCATAAATTCACAAATAGCTATTAAATATTCACTTCTTTTTTGAAAATCTTCCTCTGATTTGTCATACAAATGGTCCCCGCTACAGCATGTAGTGTTGTTTTGTTAGATAAAATCCTTCTTTATATCCCAAAAAGTCTGTTTAGTTGGCGCCATCGATTTGAGTAATCCACTCGTTCAACTTGCAGAGAAAGGAATCCAAAAAGCTGCCTATAAACTTTGTTAAAACAAGTCCAAATACAATTCTATTTAATCCTCAGATACCCTAAAATGTAATTGAACTATAATATTTCATACGGAGAGAAGTATGTTCAATAGGAAAGCGATATAGGACCCTAGCCTGAAAGTTTGCTGAAAATAAACACAGTTGACAGTGAGAGGACATTTCTTTTTTTGCTGAGTTTATAATGAACACGCCCCATTGTTGGTTAGAATGAGATTTCATAAATCATGATGCTGTCTGTGATTCCAACTCTGCTTGTTTAATTAATCAAAAGGTGAATGCTTTACCATCGCACCAAACAGCGCTTCTGATAAACATCATTATAGGTACTAATTATATATATTGAGCACCTACCCACTACTGATGTTAGCTTTAAACAATTTACAATCAAGTAAAATGTAAGCAATTATTTAACTGGCATACCGGCTGCTGCCTGGTTGTGTAACCTCTTCTGTCGGGAAGTCCTTCATAAGAATTAGCGACACGTCCAATACATCGCCATCCAGACAGACTGAAAGGAACCTCTGACTGGATGTAATACAGCCACCATCCGCTGGGATTTTGTGCTGTATCGCCACCATTCCCCTACAACGCACACACTCTATGGAATTTTTGCAAAACCCTTGTTGGCAATCACAGAGGTCAGACATTTCTTGTAGTTGGCCACCAGGTTTGCACACATCTCAGGAGGGATTTTGTCCCACTCCTCTTTGCAGATCTTCTCCAAGTCATTAAGGTTTTGAGGCTGACATTTGGCAACTCGAACCTTCAGCTCCCTCCACATATGTTCTATGGGATTAAGGTCTGGAGACTGGTTAGGCCACTCCAGAACCTTAATGTGCTTCTTCTTGAGCCACTCCTTTGTTGCCATGACCATGTGTTTTGGGTCATTGTCATGCTGGAATACCCATCCACGACCCATTTTCAATGCCCTGGCTGAGGGAAGGAGGTTCTCAGCCAATATTTGACGGTACATGGCCCTGTCCATCGTCCCTTTGATGTGGTGAAGTTGTCCTGTCCCCTTAGCAGAAAAACACCCCCAAAGCATAATGTTTCCACCTCCATGTTTGACGGCGGGAATGGTGTTCTTCGGGTCATAGGCAGCATTCCTCCTCCTCCAAACACGGCGAGTTGAGTTGATGCCAAAGAGCTCCATTTTGGTCTCATGTGACCACAACACTTTCATCCAGTTGTCCTCTGAATCATTCAGATGTTCATTGGCAAACTTCAGACGGGCATGTAAATGTGCTTTCTTGAGCAGGGGGACCTTGCGGGCGCTGCAGGATTTCAGTCCTTCACGGAGTAGTGTGTTACCAATTGTTTTCTTGGTGACTATGGTCCCAGCTGCCTTTGGATCATTGACAAGATCCTCCCGTGTAGTTCTGGGCTGATTCCTCACCGTTCTCATGATCATTGCAACTCCACGAGGTGAGATCTTGCATGGAGCCCTAGGCCGAGGGAGATTGACAGTTCTTTTGTGTTTCTTCCATTTGTGAATAATCGCACCAACTGTTGTCACCTTCTCACCAAGTTGCTTGGCGATGGTCTTGTAGCCCATTCCAGCCTTGTGTAGGTCTATAATCTTGTCCCTGACATCCTTGGAGAGCTCTTTGGTCTTGGCCATGGTGGAGAGTTTGGAAGATTGATTGCTTACTTCTGTGGACAGATGTCTTTTATACAGGTAACAAACTGAGATTAGGAGCACTCCCTTTAAGAGTGTGCTCCTAATCTCAGCTCGTTACCTGTATAAAAGACACCTGGGAGCCAGAAATCTGACAACGCTCTCACCAAACTCTAAGAAACATATGGTTCTTAGAACATTATGTGCTAACTAGGAAGGGTCCTACAGTCCAGTGTTTCCCAAACTCTGACATGGGGACCCCAAGGGGTGCACATTTTGTTTTTTTGCACTAGCACTACACAGCTGATTCAAACAATCAACTCATCATTATGCTTTGATTATTTGAATCAGCTGGGAAACACTGCTATAATCAACTAACTAATAAACGTATTTCCCTCATTAAAATGCAAATCAATTTATAAAATGCGTTTTTCTGGATTTTTTTGTTGTTATTGTCTCTCACTGTTCAAATAAACCTATCATTAAAATTATAGACTGATCATTTCTTTCAAACGTACAAAATCAGCAGGGGATCAAATACTTTTTTCCCCTCACTGTATAAAAAGCATCTAGACATTATCGCACATTTCTATTAGACTAACATTAGGTTTTCAACAGATCTTGCTGTCTCTCCGACATTTGCAACATTGTTTCAATATTCAAATTCGATCTCTAACTGTCCCATAGTAATGAACGGGTCAGGAGTCGTGTCTAGAGAGAGAGGCAGGCAGCATTTCTCAGCCAGTCAAAATAACGAATCAGATGGCATCATTTTTACCGATATATTCAAAGAAATTTAAATTTAAATAGGTAAAACTAAACGAAGTGCAGCTAGTTTTCAGTCTTAGCAGTTTCAGTTTGAAGTGATTGTGTTAGCTGTGTTGTTGGCTAGCTTCCCTGAACAACAGTGTCCTAATGAGAGAGCACATTTTCTATACCAGGCGAAAACTGGTATCGTGCCTCATTAGCTCATTGTTATGGATGTATCCAAATAAATGTCACTAGAAAACAGCTTAAACAAATGTAGCTACTGTTGTTATTCTGTCTGCACTGTTTGACATGACTGTAAGTTATGCATAGTTGGCTAGCTAGCAAGCAAGGGACAAGAACCTTGCCAGTCAGTATAGCAATGGAGCATTTAGAAGAACGACTGGGTTGCGTCCATAGATACAGAACAAAAAGACTGAACGACTGGGAACCGAACGACCAGTTGGCTTGGGTAGCAACCCTAGATTGGTTTCGGGACTGTATCTTGTGGAAGGATGAAATAATATGAATAAATTAATCAAAATAAAATTTGTAATGAAAATATCATTATTTGAATATGTTGGTAAACCGTTGTGTAAAAGTGATAATGACCTTGAAGCCGGTGTTTTACAGGATATATCCTAACAACACCCGTACCAAGATATTCTCCAAACACCAGGTTCACGGGCATTATCACTTAATTAATACACAGTATTAATACACAGGAGTGTGTAATGTGTCCGATGGAGTTGTGGAGTGAGAGGGGTGTCATGCAGGGGTGTGTAGGGGTGTGTAGTGGTGTGTAGTGTGTAGCAGCATTACTCGTGAAACACAGGTTTCTCATGCATAATGGATCTGGATCTTACCGCTTCTTTCAAAGAGCTAGCTGTCGATGCCAGTTAAGGCCCCGGCACACACCCTATTACCCCCACGTCCTGCCCAGCCTGCGCCTCCGCTCCGAACATTAACACGTCTGTTCTCATCATCCGTGTCTGTGGATCCACTCTTCCAGCAGGAGCTAGGGAAAATAACATGTTTAATATGCTAAGACAATGCAGGACAGGCAGGGAGGAGGAGGGACATGAGAGGCAGCTAGGTAAGAAGTGTCCCCACACTACAGTGTTAAGACTGCAGTTCACACAAGCTCAATATGTGTTGGTTCATTTGGGGGAAATTTAACACATTAGAAGCACAATTTTGTTTTTTGTTTTTTAACTTTATTTACCTAGGCTACAATGATGGAGTTTGGCTGAAGATCATTGAACTGTGTTCTTGTGTTATTGCCAATGAAGTAATGCAGTAATCACACATTCAAACTCGCTGATCTCTTTCTCTGAAGTACACTTGCAATACTTATACTTCTATTGCACTTGCAATAAGTAAATTTGCAATAGAGCTGTTGAATGATCTGTAACATGGTGTTCATTTACCCTCATATCTGGTCTACCTGTTTTTTGCACTAGAAGCTAGCAATGACTGCAACCAACTCAGACCCAAAATGCCTTCAAATGCCAACAAAAGGAGGTTCAGTTCAGTTCTCTCATTCTCTCCCATTTACATTTTTTTGAAGGGAGGGACACATTTCGGTTGTTACACATAAACCTGGTTGCCTCCTGGTTTCTGTTTTGGAACGAGGAAAGGAAAATGACATTCTGTCAGTGCTGGGTGCTAGGGGCGAGATGATGCCTGTGGTTACATGATGAGGACTAGGCTGTCACTGTAAGCAGTCAAGCGCTTATTCATGAAATGGAATTACATTCTGACAGTGGCTCCGCTCGCTGCTCGCTTTTGAAGCCCCCTGTCTTTTTTTCTGAACTGTAAATCCTTTGGCTAGCACCTAGCACGGGCTCCTCTGTTCACACACACACACATACACGCTCGTTGCTCACACACCACTATGTCTGGAGGAGTGGGATTGCAAAAAGTCAGCCATTTATTCCTGCACAAAAAGAGCAGGGTGTCTCTCCTTCTTCAGCAATTCCTATAGTAAAACCTTGAGGATAAGGCAAACAGTTTTCAAGTTTCAATGTTTATTTGCCATTTGCACAGGATACAACAGGTGTACAGCAGCACAGTGAAATTCTTACCTTGACACCTCTTTCCAACAATGCAGTGATAATAATACTACTAATATTGATGATAATATAAAATAGAATCAAAAGTTAAAGAATAAAAACCACACAACAACAACAATGAGAGTTAAAGAAACACGAGAATGCAAGTATATACAGGTCAGTGCCAGTACATTGTGATTAATTGATCAATTTTCCTGCTGCCACATGTAGCTGTAAATTGACACGTCATTGTTTGCACATGTTGTGGTTACCTACTAGCTTTAGGAGTTTTATCTATTGTTTGATGTATACCACAAATGCTATATGCTACATTTTATAGCCCCTGCCATTTCAGCCTGCTTTAGCTTTGGCCTGCCACACCACATGTTATTTCAGTCTGCTTTATCTTTGGCCTGCCACACCACATGTTATTTCAGTCTGCTTTAACTTTGGCCTGCCACACCACATGTTATTTCAGTCTGCTTTAGCTTTGGCCTGCCACACCGCATGTTATTTCAGTCTGCTTTAGCTTTGGCCTGCCAAACCACATGTTATTTCAGTCTGCTTTAGCTTTGGCCTGCCACACCACATGTTATTTCAGTCTGCTTTAGCTTTGGCCTGCCACACCACATGTTATTTCAGTCTGCTTTAGCTTTGGCCTGCCCCACCACATGTTATTTCAGTCTGCTTTAGCTTTGGCCAGTCACACCACATGTTATTTCAGTCTGCTTTAGCTTTGGCCAGCCACACCACATGTTATTTCATTCCACTTTTGACATTCATATTGTTATCTTGTCGCTGTATTTGCATAGTTTAACAGTCCAACAGTGTATTTCTATGTTTAATAATTGTATTCACATTGCAATGATTTAATATTATAGCATTTAAAAACCTACTTATACATTCATGTACTATCATTATAGCTTGTTATTATTTGCTATTCCTCTGTCTCCATGCAGAAAAACAAGCATACATAAAACGTTACCCACCAGCTGGCCAATCCTAGCCACAGCTAATCAAGACCAGGATCACATAGTAATGTCCTACTGAACTGTCAACTGTGAATCATATCATCGAACTCAACTGTATCGTGATTGAATTCATCTGAACAAACTTCCATGCCATGTACAGTTGAAGTCGGAAGTTTACTACACCTTAGCCAAAAACATTTAAACCCAGTTTTTCACAATTCCTGACATTTAATCCGTGTAAAAATTCCCTGTCTTAGGTCAGTTAGGATCACCACTTTATTTTAACAATGTGAAATGTCAGAATAGTAGTGGAGAGAATGATTTATTTAAGCTTTCATTTCTTTCATCACATTCCGAGTGGGACAGAAGTTTACATACACTCAATTAGTATTAGTTAGCATTGCCTTTCAATTGTTTAACTTGGGTCAAACGTTTCTTGTAGCCTTCCACAAGCTTCCCACAATAAACTGGGTGAATTTTGGCCCATTCCTCCTGACAGAGTTGGTGTAACTGAGTCAGGTTTGTAAGCCTCCTTGCATGCACACGCTTTTTCAGTTCTACCCACAACTTTTCTATAGGATTGAGGTCAGGGCTTTTTCTGATGGCCACTCCAAGACCTTGACTTTGTTGTCCTTAAGCCATTTTGCCACAATTTTGGAAGTACACTTGGGGTCATTGTCCATTTGGAAGACCCATTTGTAACCAAGCTTTAACTGATGTCTTGACATGTTGCTTCAATATATCCACAAAATGTTCCTTCCTCATGAAGCCATCTATTTTGTGAAGTGCACCAGTCCATCCTGCAGCAAAGCACCGCCACAACATGATGCTGCCACCCCTGTGCTTCACGGTTGGGATAGTGTTCTTCGGCTTACAAGCGTTCCCCTTTTTCCTCCAAACATAACAATGGTCATTATGGCCAAACAGTTCTATTTTTGTTTCATCAGACCAGAGGACATTTCTCCAAAAAGTATGATCTTTGTCCCCATGTGCAGTTGCAAACCGTAGTCAGGCTTCTTCATGGCGGTTTTGGAGCAGTGGCTTCTTCCTTGCTGAGCGGCCTTTCAGATTATGTCAATATAGGACTCGTTTTACTGTGGATATAGATACTTTTGTACCTGTTTCCTCCAGCATCTTCACAAGGTCCTTTGCTGTTGTTTTGGTATTGATTTGTACTTTTTGCACCAAAGTACGTTCATCTCTCCTTCCTGAGCGGTATGATGGCTGTGTGGTCCCATGGAGTTTATACTTGCGTACTATTGTTTGTTCAGATGAATGTGGTACCTTCAGGTGTTTGGAAATTGCTCCCAAGGATGAACCAGACTTGTGGAGGTCTACAATTTTTCTTCTGAGGTCTTGGCTGATTTCTTTAGATTTTCCCATGATGTTAGGCAAAGAGGCATTGAGTTTGAAGGTAGCCCTTGAAATACATCCACAGGTACACCTCTAATTGACTCAAATTATGTCAATTAGCCTATCAGAAGCTTCTAAAGCCATTACATATTTTTCTGGAATTTTCCAAGCTGTTTAAAGTCACAGTCAAATGTAAATTTCAACTTCTGACCCACTGGAATTGTGATACAGTGAATAATAAGTGAAATATTCTGTCAGTAAACAATTGTTGGAAAAATGACTTGTGTCATGCACAAACTAGATGTCCTAACCGACTTGGCAAAACTATAGTTTGTTAACAAGAAATTTGTGGAGTGGTTGAAAAAGGAGTTTTAATGACTCCAACCTAAGTGTATGTAAACTTCTGACTTCATCTGTACCATCATCAGAATATAAAGACCCAAGGCAGGACATTAGCATAACGAATGACTGGTGGATTGCATTGAGCCCTGTGCTACTGCCATGAATGTGAAATATAACGCCGCATTTCTGTTGATTTTGAAAAATATGATAAATACCTTACAGAACTTTGAACTGTCTTTATCAATGTAAAAATGTTTAAGACGTTTTTTTTGTAATTTGATAAGATAACCCATTTCAAGCTTCAATGATGTCTTGAAAAAGTAATTTTGTACTCACTAATTATTATCCTGGACAAACATATTCATTTGTATTTTTACACCCAAAAAACATTTATCAAATCAAATTTTATTTGTCATATACACTTGGTTAGCAGATGTTAATGCGAGTGTAGCGAAATGCTTGTGCTTCTAGTTCCGACAATGCAGTAATATCCAACGAGTAATCTAACCTAACAATTTCACAACAACTACCTTATACACACAAGTGTAAAGGGAGGAAGAATTTGTACATAAAAATATATGAAAGAGTGATGGTACAGCACAGCATAGGCAATATGCAGTAGATGGTATCGAGTACAGTATATACATATGAGATGAGTATTGTAGGGTATGTAAACATGTAAAAGTGGCCTTGTTTAAAGTGGCTAGTTATACATGTATTACATAAAGATGGCAATATGCAGTAGATGGTATAGAGTACAGCATATACATATGATATGAGTAATGTAGGGTATGTAAACATTATATTAAGTGGCATTGTTTAAAGTGGCTGGTGAAACATTTTTTAAATACATTTTGACATTATTAAAGTGGCTGGTGTTGAGTCAGTATGTTGGCAGCAGCCACTCAATATTAGTGGTGGCTCTTTAACAGTCTGATGGCCTTGAGATAGAAGCTGTCGATATGCTGATAGAATTTAGAGAGTCTTGTTTTCAGATTGTTTTCAGATTAGCCTTGGTAAAATCCCCAGCTACAATGAATGCAGCCTCAGGATATGTGGTTCCCAGTTTGCATAGAGTCAAATGAGGCGGCAGGGTAGCCTAGTGGTTAGAGCGTTGAAGGTTGCAAGTTCAAACCCCCGAGCTGACAAGGCAAAAATCTGTCGTTCTGCCCATGAACAGGCAGTTAACCCATTGTAAAAAAAATATTTAAAAAATAAAGTTTGTTCAGGGCCATGGATATGTCTGCTTTGGTGGGGAATATATGCGGCTGTGATTATAATCGAAGAGAATTCTCTTGGTAGATAATGCGGTCGACATTTGATTGTGAGGAATTCTAAGTCAGGTGAACAGAAGGACTTGAATGGTTCCTGTATGTTGTTATGATCGTTAACCAGAAAGATGCTTGTTTCTGTCGGCACTATACGTATCCTCTGTTTGAGCATAATACTTTACATTTTATATTTTGGAATTACAGATAAGGAGTTTATAAACACAAAATATAAGAGCAGGGAATATACAATAAGAGGAGGGAATTCCGTTTACAGTATTTGGAAACTACAGAAGAAGAGATAAAAGTCTGCACTAGGCAGGATTCGAATCACCATTATAGTGGTTAGGAGCTTTAGAGAGAGGAAACAACACCAGAAGAGGAGGGATGTAATTCTGCACTACACAGGACTCAAAACACCATTATAGTGTTTTCAAGCTTTTCATGGGTTAGGGCTCCCAGTCTCTGGCAAGGTGTTGCGCAACTCTTGGTTGTGTGGTGTTACAACACACCATGTCATGTTTCAGAACACCTCAGGATGAATGTTTCAGTGCACCTTAAATCTGTCCCAATACCCTCGCAACCATGTGTTTCAATACTCCAGCAAAGTTAATGTTTCATCTCCTTTAAGGTGGTAGCAGCTCAGTTGCCACTTCATTCAGTGTTACAAAGCACTTCATTTTTACAGTGTACATGTAAACAGACGTAATAGAGACTAGTAGCAGGATAAATTGATAAATACTAACTGTAATGGCAATCAATAATCAATGAACAGCAGCGTACTGGAGTAATACATCTGTGTCAACGACTTATGGCCAGAGGATATAAGCTGTTTAGGAGTCTTTGTCTGAGCCTTAATGCACCGGTACCGCCTGTCGGACAGTCCATGTGGTTGGAGTCTTTGGCAATTTTTCGTGCTTTTCTTAGACAGTCTGGCGTGTACATCCAGGATGGCTTGGAGCTCGCCCCCAGTGATGGGTTGGGTCGTCCACATAACTCTTTGTAGGCCTTTCCGGTCGTGGACGGTTCAGATGCCATACCAGACGGTGATACAACCAGTCAGAATGCTCGCAATGCAGCAGTTAAAGTTACTAAGGATCTGAGGGGCCATGCCAAAAAATGAGGGAGAAGATGCGTTGCCATGCCTTCTTCACAACAGTTCTGGTGTGAGAGGACCATGTTAAGTTTACATTTCATATAAAAATGAATGTTTAAATTGAATGCAGGCAGGTTTTGCTTAAGCCTTACCTTCATTCATACATTAGGAGAGCAAAGACAAGGTCACATCAGATCTAACGCTGTATAGTTCAGTAGCCAGGTGCCATATTGTAATGCCCGGGGTGTTGTGGGTGAGAAGTCAGGCGCAGGAAGCAGAGAGTGCAGGGTAGTGCTAACTTTTAATGCACAACAAAGGTGAACATACGCCAACCAAAACAAATGCCCAAAACACGGGGGACTTAAACAGTCCAGGAAACAACCCAAACACATGGGAAAACCGTGACACACAGACGTGTACACATGTACATCGAACAATCCCGCACAACCAGCAGGCGGGCCGAGCGCCACCCGAACAGGAAGGGGAGCCACCTTCGGTAGGAGTCGTGACACATATGTTAACTTGCTATGCCAACAAGTTACTGAAGTACCGTCCTTTGTGCAAGTCTCATTGCAGGGATCATTTTAGCATGGCAAATAATTAGTGAGCAGATTTTTTATCAGAATTTTTTTTCATGCATTTGAATATATTGATTTAGAAATCTAATTGATGAGTGTTGTGAAGACAGCCATAACAGTGTGACACCATTTAATATAAAGATACATAACCATGTATTGCTCTCTGAAATGCCTTTTGTTTGATTAAATATTTGTTGTGTGCTTGTCAGACACCACAGTTCTACGGCGGTAGTGGGAGGAGTCCTACACTAGACAATGACATCATCTCTATGAGCCCCAGAGAACAAAATGTGTCCTCCTTCTCCTGTCAGTTTCTGCCCTCACCCCCAAGGGAGAAATAACATAACTGTAATTAACATAATATCTCTTCCGGCAAGATGATTTCGCCCCCTGTGAAAATTATTTGGTACACTGTCAAAATTTCTGAAGATGAGATGTCATATTTGTCAGAAATAATTTATCAAAAAACTGCCTGACACATTCCTCACTTGATGAACTTTATACAATTTGTATGCTACTTCCAGTACATTGTGTTAGAAATGCCTTTTGGCCCTAGGGTGAGATGTGGGTGAAAGTATTACCCAGGCACAATTACTGTATTTTTCTCCTGCGACAGAGAGCTGAAACCAAACCAGATGGCTGTATTCATTAGAGTGGATGGAGTCGTCAGCCTCTCACTGTGTCTCTTCACAGCGCTTCCATTCAGAGAATTCATCCCACTGGCACTGGTAAAATGGTTTGACTCATTTCTCTCTACAGCGTGTTGCTTTGATAAAAATGATCAAAGTAGGCACAAAGCGAGGTGAGGGGCAGGAAACCAGACAGAGAACCAAACACCAATTTGTACGAATCAAACATCCAAATCTCCAGAGGTTAGAAGAGTTTGCCCCTTTATGCTTCAGAGGAAGAACTAATAAAGGTAGAAGTCACAGCACCTTCTGGGAGAAACGTAGAACAGGGTTAATTATCGTGACCTAAAACCTCCAGTATGCAATTAGAGACCTGGAACTGACTCAGATATACTCCTGAACAGAACTACCTACGTACATCAGCCCTCACAGCACACATATTTTGCAGATGTTATCACAGGTGCAGCGAAATACTTCTGTTTCTAGCTCCAACGGTGCAGTAATACCTAGCAATACAAAGCAATAAACACAAATCCCCAAAATGTAAAGAAAGGAATTAAGAATAATCTTAAATATAAAATATCTTATAAAGCATTAGCAACTGGAGACTTCATGTAGGCCACATATGTCAGAGTCAAGGCCCGCGGGCCACATCCGGCCCGCAAGAAGGTTTTTTACGGCCCCTGGGATGATCTTGATTTATTATTAGAACCGGCCCGCAGCAAGCCGGCAGCCCGCAGATCTTTTACACGCACCAATACTACATTTCCCACAATGCAAAGGTGACGCACCGAGCAGTAGGCTGCTTCATTTCAATATTTATTGGCACAGCAGTCGTCAGCATCACAGTAAAATTAACTTTCAGATACCCATCAAAAATGGCAAAACGGAAGGTGGATACTGAGAACCGGGGGTTTCAAACAAGGTGGGAGTCGGAGTATATGTTCACGAAGGTAGCTGGAAAACCTGTGTGTCTTCTGTGTGGAGAAAGTGTGGCGGTACTGAAAGAGTATAATCTGAGACGACATTATGAAACGAAACACGCGGACAAAAACAAGAATATGGACATGGAACAAAGGCTACAAAAGGCAGAGGAATTAAAACGAGGCCTCAAATCTCGACAGGCTCTGTTCAAAAAAGCCAAATCACAAGGCCAGGCTGCTGTCAAGGCCAGTTTTATTTTGGCAGAAGAGATCGCTAAATCAGCCCGGCCATTTACGGAGGGGGATTTCATCAAAAACTGCATGATTAAAGTTTGTGACGAAGTTTGCCCAGAAAAAAGGCAACTCTTTTTAAATGTGAGTCTGAGCAGAAACACCATTGCCGAGAGAGTAGACCAGTTGTCCATCAATCTAAAAGAGCAGCTTGTGAAAAAGGGAAAAGATTTTATTGCATATTCCTTGGCTGTGGATGAGAGCACCGACATTTCTGACATTGCCCAGTTGTCAATTTTCATCCGCGGAGTGGACTCCAACCTAAGCGTGACAGAGGAGTTTTTGGCTTTACGTCCTATGCATGGCACAACTACGGGGCATGATTTGTATGAAGAGGTGTCAAGATGTGTAAATGAGATGGAGCTGCCTTGGGAAAAACTCGTGGGTTTGACAACCGACGGAGCACCTGCGATGTGTGGACACAGGAGCGGACTGGTGGCGAAGATACGGGAAAAGATGCAAGAGGAAAACGCGACAGGTGAGCTGACAGCTTATCATTGTATCATACACCAGGAAGCGTTGTGCGGTAAAGCCTTGAAAATGGAGCATGTAATGAGCATCATCACGCGCACAGTTAACTTTATCAGAGCCAAAGGTTTGAATCACCGCCAGTTCAAGGCATTTCTGACGGAGTTAGAAACGGAGCATGGTGATTTGCCTTATCACACAGAGGTGCGATGGCTAAGCCAGGGAAAGGTGCTTCAAAGATGTTTCGAGCTTCGTGAGGAGATTTGTCTGTTCTTGGACAGCAAAGGGAAAGACACAACACAACTCCGAGACGAAATGTTTCTGTGTGAAATGGCTTTTCTGTGTGACATTACGAGTCATCTGAATGCAATAAACTTGCAGCTGCAGGGTCGGGATCGTGTCATCTCTGATATGTACAGTACAGTGAAGGCATTTAAAACCAAACTGACTCTGTGGGAGACGCAGATGCGGAAAGAAAATTTGAGCCACTTTCCCAGCTGCCAGACCATGAAAGAGAAGCTCTCTACCAGTGCGTTCCCGAGCACACAGTTGGCTGATAAAATAGGTATGCTTGCCGCTGACTTTCGACGCCGATTTGCTGACTTTGAAGCACAAAAAAGCAGGTTGGAACTGCTCGGTAACCCATTTGCTGTTGACGTGGAAAGCTCACCACCAAACCTCCAAATGGAGTTGATTGACCTCCAATGCAATGATGCACTGAGGGCAAAATATGCGGCAGTGGGTGCTGCGGAGTTCGCCCGTTTCCTCCCCGGCACAATGCCCCAGCTGCGCATCCAGGCTGCTCAAACGTTGTCTATGTTTGGCAGCACATACCTGTGTGAACAACTGTTTTCTTTGATGAACCTGAACAAAACATCACACAGAAGTCGACTTACTGCTGAACACCTCCACTCAATTCTGAGGATTTCTTCAGCTCAGAGCCTTACCCCGAACATTGATGAACTTGTGGAAAAGATGGGACACCACCAAGTATCACCCTCAACCTCAAACAAGTGAACATTACTGTGCAATCACATATTTAGAGTTTTTACTCAGTTCAAGTTTAAAAGTTAAAATTTAATATTTGTTTTCACTGCATGTTACTTCTCCTTAAACAAAGTGTTGTTTTTGATTAATAGATTTTTGCACTTTATTTTTTTGTATTTCAATCCAATTATATTTTAAAAATATTTCAGTTGAGTGGATGATAGAAAATTGCTATTATTGTTTTTTCTTTGAAGTAAATTTAGCCCACTTTTGCTAAAATAGAAAATATAGTCTACTGATGGTGCCTTGAATACCGGTTTCTTTCATTTAATGTTCATGTTATGGGGATATTTATATAAAGGAAATTTGTCTTTTGTGTCTGTTGAAAATTAAAGATTACTGACAGAGCCATAAGAAAATATTGCTTTATTTATCTGATCATATTGTAATATATTTGTTAGGTTTTCAGTAGGTTCAATTAGGTTCACTAGACTATATGCGTCATTTAAAAATGTTTCAATGAACATTCGAACAGTCCGGCCCTCGTCTTGTAGCTGATTTTTTTATTTGGCCCTCCGTCCATTTGACTTTGACACCCCTGATGTAGGCGAATTAGCTAATTAATTAGACAAACAAATTGACGGTCCATGCATATGTGTGTGTGTGGATGTACACACGTGTTCATCTATGCACATCTGTATCCTCTCCCCTGGTCCACTCTGCTCCATTGCCTACTTCCTCACTGACCACCCTCTCCACTCAGACCACTCCATCCCCAGCTCCTTTACTGGTCTGGGTGCCCCTCCACCCTTCCCCTCCTTGCATGCTGTCCATTCTTCCCACCCTGCCTGCCTGTGACTTGTGACATGGGCCACAGTCCTCATCACAGCAGGCTATTACTTAGTCTAATTACCAGACAGCCACACATAAGTCAACAGCCACTGGGAATAAGCAGCTAGCACACATCGCAAGACAGTGAGACTCACACCCCTGAACCAACACTGCCATCTATTTTAATAAAAATGTATGTCTCCAACACCTACCCAAAGTAGATGGAGAGGAGGAGAGGGTGAGGGAGGAAGAGAGGGAATAAACAAGAGGGGGAAGAGAGATAAAGAGAGAGATACGGGGTGGGGGAAGATAGAGTGAAAGAGAGAGAGAGAGAGAGAGAGAGAGAGAGAGAGAGAGAGAGAGAGAGAGAGAGAGAGAGAGATCATTAAATGTCATAAGAGCATCAACGTGTAGAGACTAGAGTTGCATGTAATTGGTTGGTAGAGTTGTGTGGAGGAAGACTTTTCCTGATAAGGAAGATGTCGGTTTTCCACTCTACACTATGTCCTGTGTGCACTGCAATTCCCTAACAGAAACAACCCTCTCCAGTGTGAGTGGTGATGGGGGGTGGACAGACAGCCTACAGATTAATAATATGAGCCACACATTAAATATGCAATAATAATTCCTATGTCATTTCTTACCCGTGCAGCAGAAACATGATGGGACATTCATTCACAGTCCATCCCTGAGGATACTGACAGCATATCAGGGCCACTTCCACTACCATCATCAGACTTCAAGCACCTGAGTAAAACTACTGCCATGTGTAGTCAATCATCAACTGAAACTACCCATCCAAGCAGCCCGTACCATCCACTGTGTGTGTGTGTATGTGCGTGTGCGTGCGTGCATGAGTGCGTGTGTGTGTATGTGCGTGGTGCGTGCGTGTGCTTCATCAACCCTCTTCTGATGTCTCTGAAGGGAATTTAATACATTATCTAATTCCAATGTTGCCGGAAAGTGATTGGCATGCCACTGAATATAATAGTCAACAAGCCACCCATTGGATGAATCAACTCTTAATTAAACAGTGTTATTAATTCATGTAGTGTTTGAAGAAAGAGCAGTCATTTATCAAGAACCAATAGAAACATGGCAAACAGAAGCCTCAGAGTGGTAATAACATCTTACTGAGAATATGTTTGTGTGTTTCTCTCTTCATCTACTGTTCTATTGGATGCAATGTAATCAATACAATGACACTAGATATAATGCTGTGACGTCCAGCATGGGCTAGAGCATGGTACAGTATACACTTTGTAGTGCATGGGGGTGATAGTGTTTAAAAGCACATCATTTATACATCTTATATTTCTCAGAGGATTATGACCACTAAGTATGCTTCTCAAAAAGCAAAGTTCAAATATAAATAAATCATTGTTTCAGGGAGATATGTTACAGTACCAGTCAAAGGTTTCGACACCCCAACTAGTTTTTTCTTTATTTTTACTACATTCTACATTGTAAAATAATAGTGACATCAAACTAAGAAAAAACACATATGGAATCATGTTGTATCCAAAGAAAGTGTTAAACCAATCAAAATATATTTTATATTTGAGATTCTTCAAAGTAGCCACCCGTTGCCTTGATGACAGCTTTGCACACTGTTGGCATTCCCTCAACCAGCTTCATGAGGTAGTTAACTGGAATGCATTTCAACAGGTGTTAAACTCCATTTGTGGAGTTTCTTTCCTTAATGCGTTTGAGCCAATCATTTGTGTTGTGACAAGGTAGGGGTGGTTTACAGAAGTGATAAAATAATTGAAATGTTGAAAGATAATGATGAAATAATTCACTCTGAAACCTTACAATTGTATGAAATTGATTAGAATCATACAATTATAATCTGATGATGTGTGTAGTTTTAGTCAGTAAAATTATAATTAATGATGTGTGTAGTTTTAGTCAGAATTAGGGTAAAACAATATATCTGTACAATATATCTTCATAGTATCTTAAACACAGACTGTCTGAGCAAAATTCGGTGCCAACCTGGCTAGGCCTCTGAGAGATTTTTGAGGGGCGGGGAGTACTTCTCACGGTCTCCCTAATCTTGGGGGAGGACAGGGAGTACTTCTCACGGTCTCCCTAATCTTTGTCTGCTGGGTAGTGATACAGTATGTGCGTAGGATACCTGCTGTTTGTGTGTGAAGGTATGTGCGTAAGGAGCCAGTATAAAATGGATGGTTTTGTACAACGGACTAGGACGTCCTCGTGAATAAACATTTGACTATTGTTGGCTAGGCCTCAGTCTGTTTTCATTTCAACCAGTATCTTATAAATTCTGGGTTGCAGACTGAGTAGTTAATTGAGGTTCAGTTTATGAACATTGAGAACATAATTCTCATAACAAGAAGATGGTCCAAATTGGGCCAAGTCCATATTATGGCAAGAACAGCTCAACTAAGCAGTCTGTCGTTAGTTTAAGACATGAAGGTCAGTCAATTCGGAACATTTCAAGAACTTTGAAAGTTAACACTTTTTTTGGTTACTACATGATTCCATATGTGTTATTTCATAGTTTTGATGTCTTCGGTATTTTTCTACAATGTAGAAAACAGTCCAAATAAAGAAAAACCCTTGAATGAGTAGCTGTGTCCAAACTTTTGACTGGTACTCTACATGAAATATGATATTCACCACGACTACAAATTTCCTGGGTATTATGAGATGATTTATTCATGTAAAAACAACATCAGGCAGTAACAAAGACAAACAGGCTGTGCAGACAAAGTGTGCGATTCATTATTGTGTGTGAGATTCAATTATGAACAGGGCCAACGTCTGTGCATCCTCACTGTAACAAATTGCCTCCCAGAACATCATTAATGCTCAACATAAATCACTTGTCGTATTTCATTATGGCACAAATCAGAAAGGGATATGCTCTGATTTTCCCCCAGAACTTTCCACTTCCCACTTTGGCCTTGCAGCCTGCTTGGAGTGTGTGTAGGTGAGGATTGTGTGTGTCTTTTGTAGTGTGCTGCGATAATGTAGCTCTGTTTATTTGTTGTGACAGGCAGAAAGAAGACATACATCTAATTTTGTAATATTAACTTAACACCTTCTTTTCATCAGTTTACAAACCGGTGCCTCCTCATCACTGCTTACCTCACTCGCTACTTACAGTGCCTTGCAAAAGTATTTTTCTATTTTGTTGCATTACAACCTGTAATTTAATTTAATTTAATTTTCATTTATTTGGATTTCGTGTAATGGACATACACAAAATAGGCCAAATTGGTGAAGTGAAATTTAAAAAATGTGATGTTTCAAAAAATTATAACTGAAAAATAAAAAAAACGGAAACGTGGTGCGTGCATGTGTATTCACCCCCTTTGCAAGCCCCTAAATAAGATCTGGTACCTTCACAAGTCACATAATTAGTCAAATAATGTCCACCTGTGTGCAATCTAAGTGTCGCTTGATCTGTCACATGATCTCAGTATACGTATATACACCTGTTCTGAAAGGCCCTAGAGTCTGAAATACCACTAAGCAAGGGGCACCACCAAACAAGCAGCACAACCAAGCAAGTGCCACCATGAAGATCAATGAGCTCTCCAAACAGGTCAAGGACAAAGTTGTGGAGACGTACAGATCAGGGTTGGGTTACAAAAAATATCTGAAACTTTGAACATCCCACGGACCACCATAAAATCCATTCTAAAAAAATTGAAAGAATATGACAGAATACAACAAACCTGCCATGATAGCGTCGCCCACCAAAACTCACGGACCAGGCAAGGAGGGCATTAATCAGAGAGGCAACAAAGAGACCAAAGATATCCCTGAAGGAGCTGCAAAGCTCCACGGTGGAGATTGGAGTATCTGTCCATAGGACAACTTTAAGCAGTACACTCCACAGAGCTGGACTTTAATGGAAGAGTGTCCAGAAAAAAGCCATTGCTTAAGCAAACATGTTTGGTTTACGCCAAAAGGCATATGGGAGACTCCCCAAAAATATGGAAGAAGGTACTCTGGTCAGATGAGACTAAAATTAAGCTTTTTGGCAATCAAGGAAAATGCTATGTCTGGCACAAACCCAACACCTCTCATCACCTTGAGAACCCAATCCCCACAATGAAGCATGGTGGTGGCAAATTATTGAGGGAAACCTGTTTCAGTCTTACAGACATTTGAGACTGGGACGGAAGGTTCACCTTCCAGCAGGACAATGACCCTAAGCATACTGCTAAAGCAACACTCTGGTGGTTTAAGGGGATGCATTTAAATGTCTTGGAATGGCCTTGTCAAAGCCCATACCTCAATCCAATTGAGAATCTGTGGTATGACTTAATTAAAGATTGCTGTACACCAGCAGAACCCATCCAACTTTAAGGAGCTGGAGCAGTTTGCCTTGAAGAATGGGCAAAAATCCCAGAGGCTAGATGTGCCAAGCTTATAGAGACACACCCCAATAGACTTGCAGCTGTAATTGCTGCAAAAGGTGGCTCTACAAAGTATTGACTTTGAGGGGGGGTGAATAGTTATGCACGCTCAAGTTATGTTTTTTTGTCTTATGTCTTGTTTGTTTCACAATAAAAAACGTTTTGCAACTTCAAAGTGGTAGGCATGTTGTGTAAATCAAATGATACAACCCCCCCAAAAATCCAGTTTTATTCCAGGTTGTAAGGCAACAAAATAGGAAAAATGCCAAGGTGGGTGAATTCTTTCGCAAGCCACTGTACTATAGCCTACAAAATATCTCTACCTACACTGTTATCCTGACAATACCAGGTCTGTGCCATTTAATGGCTCGATGCAAATCCATGTTTTCATCAGGGTGAAATAGGACCTAAAGTACGTTACTGTTAACCTTGCACAGCGCCATGTGCATACCAACCAAACGTCAAACCAACCATCCAGCCATATGCATAGTGTCCATGAAAAAACAGCTCATAGGGTCTCACCTCATTACTTAGTCTGCCTAACTTACTTTGGCGATCACAGCTATGGTCAATTGAGCCCTCAACCATTCGGTAAATCTTTATTCCGCAAAGGACGGAAAATGGTCGCCGCAGGGGGTTCAGTGCCTGTAAGCACCAAGCGCTTTCTCTATTATTCTTTTTCTCCCCCAGCTTAAAATATCCCCAGTGACCTCCCTTCAAGATCATTGAAGTTTTCGCTTCAGCATTTAACCCCATGAGGGTGTTTGAGATGAAACCAGATGTAATGGGCTCACAGAACAGAAATATGCTTTACAATGCTTCCATATACAGTACCAGTCAAAAGTTTGGATAAAACTACTCATTCAAGTGTTTTTCTTTATTTTTTTTACTATTTTCTACATTGTAGAATAATAGTGAAGACACCAAACAACACATATGGAATCATGTAGAAACCAAAAAAGTGTTAAACAAATCTAAATATATTTTAGAGTTTAGATTAGGTCTGATGTCCATTGCTCGTGTTTCTTGGACAAAGCAAGTCTCTTCTTCTTATTGGTGTCCTTTAGTAGTGGTTTCTTTGCAGCAATTTGACCATGAAGGCCTGATTCACAAAGTCTCCTCTAAACAGTTGATGCTGAGATGTGTCTGTTACTTGAACTCTGTGAAACATTTATTTAGGCTGCAATCTGAGATGCAGTTAACTCTAATGAACTTATCCTCTGCAGCAGAGGTAACTCTGGGTCTTCCTTTCCTGTGGTGGTCCTCATGAGAGCCAGTTTCATCATAGCGCTTGATGGTTTTGCGACTGCACTTGAAGAAAAAAGTTCTTGAAATGTTCTGCATTGATTGGCCTTCATGTCTTAAAGTAAGTATGGACTGTTGTTTCTCTTTGCTTATTTGAGCTGTTCTTGCCATGGTATGGACTTGGTCTTTTACTATCTTCTGTATACCACCCCTACCTTGTCACAACACAACTGATTGGCTCAAATGCATTAAGAAGGAAATAAATTCCACAAATGAACTTTTAACAAGACACACCTGTTAAAACTTCTTTGGGCTAGGGGCGGTATTTTCACGTCCGGATGAAAAGCGTGCCTGCTACTCAGGCCCAGAAGCTAGGATATGCATATTAGTAGATTTGGATAGAAAACACTCTAAAGTTTCTAAAACTGTTTGAATAATGTCTGAGTATAACAGAACTGATTTGGCAGGCGAAACCCCAAGCACAATCCATCCATGTCAATCTGTTTTCTATTAGTTTTCTATGGCAAGCCCGTTTTAATAGGAATATGTTTGCAGTTCCTATAGCTTCCACTAGATGTCAACAGTCTTTAGAAATTAGTTGATGTTTTTACTTTGAGCAATGAAGAAGTAGCCCTTTCCTTTCTGGGTGTATAGCCAAGTGGACTGTTTTGTTTGGGGCACGTGACCTGAAGCTCGCTCCACTTTAATTTTATCCTCTATTGAACACAGTTTATCCCGTATTCAATTTGATCGATTATTTGCATTTTAAAATACCTAAAGTTGGATAAGGAAAGTTGTTTGAAATGTTTGAACAAAGTTTACATGTAACTTATTAGATAATGTGTAGTCATGTTGGTTCCCGTTTTTTTGAATCAAACTCGCTAAATAATGGACATTTTGGAGATATAATGACGGAATTTATCAAACAAAAGGACCATTTGTGATGTTTATGGGACATACTGGAGTGCCAACAGAAGAAGATCTTCAAAGGTAAGGCCTGAATCATATAGTTATTTCTGAGTTTTGTGTCGCGCCTGGCGGGTTGAAATATGATTGTCGTGTGTTTGTATGATGGGGTGCTGTCCTCAGATAATCGCATGGTTTGCTTTCGCCGTAAAGCCTTTTTGAAATCTGACACAGTGGCTGAATTAACAAGAAGTTAAGCTTTAATTGGTGTATTGCACTTGTGATTGTATGAAAGTTAAATATTTCAAATAATTTAATTTGAATTGCTGCTCTGCCATTTCACCGGATGTTGTCAAATCGATCCCGTTCATGGCATTTGATCCCTAAGAAGTTTGAATTGAAATGCATTCCAGGTGACTATCTCATGAAGCCGATGGAGAGAATGCCAAGAGTGTGCAAAGCTGTCATCAAGGCAAAGGATGTAGAAAATAGTAGAAAATAGTAAAAATAAAGAAAAACCCTGGAATGAGTAGGTGTGTCCAAACTTTTGACTGGTACTGTATATATATTACTGGAGGCTGTATAGATGTTTTCATTTGACATTCATGTTGTTAGTATTGTTCATCACTATAGCCAATAGATATATAGCTTTATCATTTTTAATATATACAGTATACCATAAATATATAGTGTGTGTCCCAATTTTTACACTATTCTTTACGTATTGCACTACATTTGACAAAGACACAATGGGCATTTGGGACACAAACATACCACATTGATATTACATAGAGCCATTAAGTCATTTTGAAATTACATTCCCTTTAAACAGAACAGACATTCTCTATGATTTGTCATGGTCTAATTATGCAGTCTTGTTGTGGGCCTTGCCAAAATAAACCAAGGCCAGGGTCATTAGAACAGTCTATTAAGAAACCAGTCATAATTACATCCTGGAAATGGGCTCTTCTCTATATTGAAAGTAGCATAACAATTAATGTCCTAATCAACCTTTCTGAAACACATTATTCAGTTCATTTGGAATTACCCTGTAGTTAGCATAATGACTAGAAATAAATAAGACGTGTTATAGTAGAATTAGGCAGCTGAGAAAGAGTAATAAGGAAATTGGTCATACAATGGCTAGACATCTCAACAGCCTTTTAATCCATTAGGTCACTTACATGATGAAAAATCATTGTCAGGGTTGTCAGTAGCTGGTGAAGCTTTGCCATATGTATATAAACATCTCAATAAGGATTTCCACCAGCAACACTACATGAATAAAATCTTAATTAAGCGAATGTGAGTTTTTTGAACTTCTGAACTTCTCAATGACCTTTTGACTAATGATAAAATATCTATGAGTGTTCTTGAAATTAATCTAAATAACCATAAATCAGGAATACAACACTGCGCCTGGGCAACAATACCGACGTGACAGATCCACATTAATCTGGGAAGCAGTTCTTCTATGAGGTTCTAAACAGAGGACAACAGGGTCAAAGGTCAGGAGTTATGGGGGTCGTGCTGTTTCTCAGGATGACACCCCATTTCATTAATTAAAGTGTCTTGAAGGAGGACCCATATCCCCTCGCTCCTTAGCTACACTCTCTCTCTCCAACCTGGTCTCAGAGAATTTCATATGGTTCTTTATGTAAATCGGAGACCCTCCATTTAGTATGATATGTTATATTTGGTATGGTTACATATTCAGATGGTTACTTAACCCTTTAAACTCCTAAACTTAATGCTAACCTAATCCCTAACACCTAGCCTAGCTAGCATTAGCAAACTAGCTAACATTAGCCACCTAGGCACCTAACTAGGATTTGTAAAATATCAAATAACAAATTCGTAACATATTGTACATTTTTCTAATTTGTAACATATAAGAATTGTAATTCATAACATATCATACGAAATGGGTAATGGACCACCACAAATTAACACATAAGTACAGAATAGTATGAAATGCTATGAGACCAGGTTGCTCTCTCAGCCCATTAGATGGGAACTGGGAAGGTTGGGAGGAGCAAATAAAACAAGATCTAAAAAGAATCGATAAATGTTTCATCAGGTTTAAAAGACAGCGTTAGCCTTAGCTTTATGGAGGCTGAGACACACTTTCAGGGTGGCCAAGTCCTTGGGTTTAAAAGAAAGGTTTATGGGGCTGTAAACACAGCCCAATTCTCTTTTCCATTTCGACCACATAAAGATCTGACACATAAGTAAATCTACAATGGAGATTGGAGTCCCCTCTTTGGCCTCTTCTTTCTTATTCTATCTCTCTTCATTTGCTCCTTTCTTTCCTCAGGGCTGGATCTGATGTGGGATGAATCTAGAGATCAGGATTCCGGATGATTGTGGTTTATATCAAAGGTGAATACAGACCTATCGGGTAACCAATTATTTATCTTTGTGGTAGTGGTAGTGGGGGGGGGGGGGGGGTAGTTCAGTAGTTGTACTACTTAGTGTAGTCACCTCTCCTTTTATGACTTTTGTGTAGTTAGAGATGAGAAGATACTGGCTGAAGGGCTGGGCATGTGTCTCAGGTACGAAAGACACAGGGACAGTTCATCATTACTACACTAGGCTTTTCACGAAACCAGCCAACAGAATGGCGTGAAAAATCAACATGCACAGAACTGTTCTGTGCATAATTTATCATACCATCAATACGGGGCAAGCTACTGATTTGAAATCAGTACTATATATGGGAACCAGCAGTTCAATGTATTGATGTTGCTAGGGATGAGTGACAGACGAATAGAAACAAATTAGGAGAATAACTTTCATCTGTTCTGACATAGCTTTGGTTGAACAGGGCAAAAATGATCTTCTCCATGCTGCAAACCATTCTGCAACTTTGCGAAGAACATGTGCATCAAGTACGCAAAATGCGGGCTAGGCATCTGGCAAAAACAACATACGGCAAAACGCATGTACATCTGGTGGACATATGGCATTAGCCTCCTCTGGCCACTGTGCACATTTGTGGTTAAAAGGCAAAAAAACATTTTTTTCTCCTCAAACTTAGAGTTCAGTATACATTCTCAGGTGTGTCCACAATGTTTCAGATAGGACTCCATATTTATTTATTATCTGAAACTGAATGTATGATACCTAAATAATGTTCAATGAAAATGATACTAATAAAGTCCATTAGAATAATAATAACCCAACCATTAGGATTCGTCCACCATTAGGAATACACTTCCTCCTACCTATAACTATACATGCAGTTCTACCTCTATCTATCTCTACCTCTACCCTGTTGAGTATCACACGTGTTAAGTTTGGGTCAGGACTTTATTAACTGTAACAGATGCCTTGGTGATCAGTCGGCCTACCATGGGGTGGGGGAATTGCATTTACGGTATGGCTCTGCACTGACAGAATGGCAGACAGTTATGATAAGAGAGTGGCAGAGCGGAATCCATTTAGCCCCAGTCAGACCTCCCCAGAGGGGGAGAGGAGAGGGGAGACCCAGCCAGGAAAGTGGGAGTCTCACTGTGGGAGGCCGAGGGAGGGCCAGGGGAAGGTGGAGGGGAGGGAACAGGTCGTTTGGGGGAGAGAAGATAGGGGAGACCCAGCCAGGCTAGTGGGAGTCTCACTGGGCCTGCAGTGTGAGAGGAAGGTGGGGGAGGCGGAGGGAGACGGAGGAGGCAGGGGGAGGCGGACAAGAGGTATGTGGGAGAGAGGGGGAAGAGGGATCTCAGGGAGAGCCGTCTGTACACATCGCCTCAACCTTCCAATTTCTCCATCATTAACGTCACTTATCCATCACACCACCTTTGGAGTCAATCAGAGATGACTCCAATGATGACGTATACAGGCAGGATTGGGATTTTGATCAGTGGAGTAAATCTTACTGGGCTTCCTTATTGTGGTATCTATATGTTCATATGTTCAACAGGGAGACAAGATTTCTGAAAATATATTCATAAAATAAATCACACATTCACTTTTTATAATAAAAGCATTTTCTGCTGTGTTTTTATTGACTTACATCAAAACAGTGAAAGCTAAAACATAGCCGGCTGTGAGGATGTGTTTTATCACAAACAGAGCAGTATGAAGGATTTGATCTCCTTGGTTTTGTGTTGCTGCTAAACTAAACTGGTGTTATTCATCTCTCCTGGACTCCAGTGTTCCTGCCAGTATCGTATTCATGCTACCAGCTGGATCCCACCAGATGTGTCTATAACAAATCATAAACACAGCCATTGACTGCTGGTTCAAATTCATAAACCTAGCAATTGACTGCTGGTTGACTGCTGCTCAGATCCCTATAGTGGAGGGATTAACTGGTGACTCAAAATGCTAACCAGGGCGATTGACTGCTGCTTGGATTCATAAGCGCCATGATTGACTGCTGTTGGCACAATTGCTACCATCGGAGTCGGTGGCAGCTGACAAACGATGGTGGGAGCAGCACCGGCCGGCGGCAAGGGAAATTACCCAGCCCTATCGGAGGCCGCTGGAAATCATTCCACATGCCTTTTACATCTCTCTCTGGGACTTTTTACTGCCACACTCAATCACAGGCCTAGAGATAATACTACAGAACAATTACAGTAGAGGACATTATGTGGATTCCCTGCATTTGAGTGTGGGTTTATTACATACATTACTTATGGTGTTTCATAGAAAATATACAGAGAGATTTCAACTGGAGAGAAGAGAGACACCCTTCGTTGCCTGGTGCTGTCTCTAGAGGGCTCCCTGTGGCCTGCAGGAACACACTCAACCAACATCTCTCAAAAGATAGATAACACAATTAACCGTGAGAAAATGCATTTGACTGCAGCATGAGGCAGCTAAAGACTGTTTTCTCATGAATTACCATTGTCTGTTTTCTCTTTGGCACTTAATTGTTCATTGCTTGGAGAGAGAAAAAAAACGAATCACAGAGAGAGAAAGCAGTAGCTGCTTTAACTCAATTTGTATTATGTTTTAATTGACTGTACTGTGGCTGGGCGTTTGGCACGATGCAATTATGAAGAGTGGGCGAGGAACACACCACATTACAGTGCATTAAAGTCAATTAATTGGAATCGCCATCTTCAGTGAGGCATTGTGTTCTTCCAGTGACAGGCAACTTCCCTTGTGTGCATTTTACACACTTTTGCGCGGTGTCCTCTGATATAAATGTTTTATAAAGGCAAGCCAGTCCCAGGAGCGACAAAGGATTCTAATGCAGGAGAGAGAGGAGAGGGATGGTGTGCATGCAGGCAGGCAGAAGCACCAATCTGTTATCATTGAAGGTCTGTTGAATGCCTTTTGTACAGGAATGTTTGAATGTTCATGTCACTCTGTCAGCATCAGAAGAGTCTGCTTTGTGAATGCAACATAATAAGAACCAATGTGTTCATTGCTGGTCTTTGTGTTTCTATACAGAAGTAGTCGTTGTCATGTATTGAAGCACCGCCAACAGGTTGTGAAATAATTAGTTACTTTGAGTGTGTTTTTTCCTGCCTTGCTTTCGCAGGTGTATGTTCAGAAACGTTGACGTTTTTAAGTTGATGTGCTCTCTATTGATGACATCTCTATAGCCCCTGCCTGTGGGAATATACATTATGATCCACAGAGCTCAGTACAAGTGAAGGCTATGAGGCATGGGGTAGCTGGGGGCTAGGAGAAGGCTAGGAGAGGGCCGGGGGGGCTAGGTGGGGCTAGGAGAATGCTAGGAGGGGGCCGGGGGGGGGGCTAGGTGGGGCTAGGAGAAGGCTAGGAGGGGGCTAGGAGGGGCTAGGAGAAGGCTAGGAGGGGGCTAGGAGGGGCTAGGAGAAGGCTAGGAGGGGGCTAGGAGGGGCTAGGAGAAGGCTAGGAGGGGGCTAGGTGGGGCTAGGAGAAGGCTAGGAGGGGGCCTAGGAGGGGGGGGGGGGGCTAGGTGGGGCTAGGAGAAGGCTAGGAGAGGGCCAGGGGGGGCTAGGTGGGGCTAGGAGAAGGCTAGGAGGGGGCCGGGGGGGGCTAGGTGGGGCTAGGAGAAGGCTTGGAGGGGGCCGGGGGGGGGGGGGGGGGGGCTAGGTGGGGCTAGGAGAAGGCTAGGAGGGGGCCGGGGGGGGGGGCTAGGTGGGGCTAGGAGAAGGCTAGGAGGGGGCCGGGGGGGGGGGCTAGGTGGGGCTAGGAGAATGCTAGGAGGGGGCCAGGAGGGGACTAAGACGTAGCTAGGAGAGGGCCATGAGGGGGCTAGTAGGGGACCAGGCGGGGGCTAAGAGTGGGCTTTTAGGGGACCAGGAGGGGGCTAGGAGGGGGCTAGGAGGGGGCTAGGAGGGGCCAGAAGTTTCTCAGAACAAGCCCTACGAATCCTGTTAAAACCTGTTTTAAAACAACATCAGAAACTCCAGGCTTAGTGTAGGATTTAAGATCATGTTAAGACTCTACTTTAGACAAACTCTGAGCCAGGAGGTAAATCAACTCCCTAAAATTTGTCTCAGCTGGTAATCATGACAGTTTGAGGTACCACAAAGGAAAGCTAGTGATGACGCTCCTTGACCAAGTTACAAATAATGGGGAATAACCAATCGCGAATGAGGCATCGCCAGCTGTGAACTCAATAGCACGCATCAGACAACCACTGTGAATGGGACTGTACATCAAATTTTGCAATGTTAAAACATTTGATATACATGATCACTTTGTCTACTCTTAATTCTTGCTTAATATGTTGGCATGCATAACCTTTAAATCCAATTATGATATTTTGAATAATGTGTATTACCGTTATATCAACACACTCATCACTCCCGTTCAACAACTTTAAATCGCCTTGGCACCGTAGGAATTGTCACTTGCCGATAATGTTGCATAAAACGTTTGAAAGGTCTATAATTTTTACCGAACACAATCAAAGTTAACAATTAAAGTCAACAATCAAAATCAAAGTCTTATCTGGTGTCCTGTGTGAATTTAACTATGCTCTCTCTAATTCTCTCTTTCTTTCTCTCTTTCTTTCCTTCTTTCTTTCTGTCTCTCGGAGGACCTGAGCCCTAGGACCATGCCTCAGGACTACCTGGCCTGATGACTCCTTGCTGTCCCCAGTCCACCTGGTCGTGCTGCTGCTCCAGTTTCAACTGTTCTGCCTGCGGCTATGGAACCCTGACCTGTACACCGGATGTGCTGCCTGTCCCAGACCTGCTGTTTTCAACTCTCTAGAGACAGCAGGAGCGGTAGAGATCTCTGAATGATCGGCTATGAAAAGCCAACTGACATTTACTCCTGAGGTGCTGACCTGTTGCACCCTCGACAACCACTGTGGTTATTATTATTTGACCCTGCTGGTCATTTATGAACATTTGAACATCTTGGCCAGAAGAGGACTGGCCACCCCTCATAGCCTGGTTCCTCTCTAGGTTTCTTCCTAGGTTTTGGCCTTTCTAGGGAGTTTTTCCTAGCCACCGTGCTTCTACACCTGCATTGCTTGCTGTTTGGGATTTAAGGCTGGGTTTCTGTACAGAACTTTGAGATATCACCTGATGTAAGGGCTTTATAAATAAATTTGACATGGGCCGTAGATGCTTTCAATTGCCAAACTTATAGGCATTTCTTCACAGCGTGATATTGCGCTCCAAATTGATAACTTGAAATAACATGATGTAGGTTAATTAATGAAATAATCTAAACCTAAATATGTGATTATTTATTAGCCTAGTGGTGCCTAAATATTTAGGTGTATCATGTGAAATATGCCTTGTGAAATCATTGTCAAAACCATTGTTAAAAGTGATACAGTTGCATGTAGGTCTAGATTATTTATGGGTTGATCATATAAAAATATCAAAACATTATTTGAACTCCAAAGCAGTTGCCTGTCTATGGTGCAGGAACTGACTCGCTGCCTTTTTCTATTATAAAGACACCCGCTGTTAACCTATTAGTACAGCTCATGAGGTCTCCTAAATAGCTTTCAACTAGGTGGAACCTCTACTGACTAAAGAGGCTTATTTTTACTTTCACCCAAAAGAGTAGGAGTAAAATGTCTCTATTCTTAGCACCTTCGATCCACACTTTGTGGATACGGCCCCTGATCACAGAGCAGATTGACTGTGAAAGTACAGTATATATTAGTAGACTGAAGGCTGAACGGTCTGTGTGAGTGAAAAGTTACCATGGAGTCATACAGGTGTCTTTCCAGACTTTATCAGACAGTTAACCAAACAGCCCATATTAATGGTGACTGAATGAATGTGTATCCGTTGTCGAACTGTCAGCTTTAAACAGGCGGTTTTACACAGAAAGCCTTTTGGAATTCAATGGAACGGAAAGTGGTTGCTGTTGGCTTGTTGTCTTACTTTATGATGAGGTTCCCTTGAGACCCTCTCATTAGATGATTTGTGTGTGGCGGTTCCTTATTAAACATGTCCCCCTAAACCATAACATACTGATAATATGACAGAACCTGGTTTCTAAGGACATACTGATAATATGACAGAACCTGGTTTCTAAGGACATACTGATAATATGACAGAACCTGGTTTCTAAGGACATACTAATAATATGACAGATCCTGGGTTCTAAGGACATACTGATAAAATGACACAACCTGTTTTTTGAGGACATTCTGATAATATAACATAACCTGGTTTGTGAGGTCTCTAGCCCAATGAGTCTGTAACGTAAATGGTGTTATCGTTTAATGACCTGAACAGGCTAAAGCCTATGGATTGATCTCTTATCGTTGTGAAGGAAGTTGTTTCAGTATGATATGTTGGATAAAGGAATACAGACAGACATCAATGTCAAGTTCAATAGCCTTGTTCAAACATTGTACAAGTACCTACACGCGGAGTCTGGGGAACAGTCCGGCTAGTCGATTACCTATCAACTAGACTGCGTAACATCATCCTTTTCAATAGAAAGTGTAAACATAACGGCATAGCATTAAGGTCTTAACAGTCAAGTCATAACAATTGAAAAAGCATGGCATTTTATTTTTACTTCAGTTGTCATCTCGCTCTTTTTTAATTTAAGTTTTTATTTTTATTTTTATGTAAACAGAGGACAAGTTAACACAGTCTCTTGCTTACAGAGTATTCCTGTCCGCTGGCTTGCACAGCCGACTCACCCGTGAGTAAGTATTGGCTCTGACAGGGGTAGGATTAGGGTCACGAGCTGGAGAGCTTGGTGGGGTAGAAGCCTCACCTTCAGTTGGCTCATGTCTCAATTCTGCGCCCCTTACCCTTAGGCCTGGACTTTGATCCAGCTCATCTAGGTGAGTGTATGGTGTGTTCTGGTTTGTCTGCTCTGCTATGCGCAGATCCACCCGATTGCGACGATAGAGGGAGCCACCAACATCCATCAGGTAAGAACGTGGTGCAACTCTCTGTAGGCACGTGCCCAGCCTCCAAAGTCCTGTGACGTCTCCCAGCAGCAGTTTCATCCTTATTGTTTAACCCACCTCCAGCTCTGGTAGGTCTCGAGCAGTCCGGTCGTAGAAGCACTTAGCGAGCTGTGACGCACTTTTTTTTGTGACGCCAACCATGACGCAGGGCTCAAGTAGCTTGTTAGCTACGGGGATGGTAGTCTTCAGATGTCTGGACAGAAGGCGTTGTGCTGGGCTGCTGTCCATGTTTTCGGTGGGTGTATTCCTCCACTGTAAGATCCCTTTCCATGGGTCGTTGCTGTCACGCAAGGCCCTGCTTAACGGGTTTTTTGCAATCTTGACAGCTGACTCTGCCTTGCCATTTGCTTTTGGGTGCCTTGGAGAGGAGGTCACGTGGTCAAACTCCCATTCTGAGATGAAACACTTGACTTGCAGTGAATTGTGGGACATTGTCCGTGATGACCTTGTCAGGCTGACTGCGCCTTGCAGAGCTTTATGACCGTCTCTGCAGACAAGTCAGGGGGCAGTTCAATTTCCCAAAAGTCAGAGTAGCGATCAACAATGAGAAGATATTCAGCCATAGACAAAAGGACTAAGTCCATGCTGACGATTTGCCAGGCCCTTGTGGGCAGTTCGTGTGACATCATGGTTTCCTTTTGCTGTTCATGAGCGTACTCGTTGCATGTGGTACAGCTGCTGACAAAGTCTTTAATTTCTGCTTGCATGTTTGGCCAGTATAATGTTTCACAAGCCTGGCAGTAGCATGCGTCACCTCCAAAGTGACTGGAGAGTATGCGGTTAAGCATCTCTGGACGTAGTAATTTGGGAATAATGACCTTCTGACCTCTGAACAAGACGCCATTTTGCACACTGATCTCATCTCGAAAGGTCCAGTATTCTCTCACTGTGAAAGGCGTCTCCTCTTTCAGATATGGCCAACCTTGCGAGAGCCATGGACTTCAGTGAATGTGAGTGTTCGTCCTTGTCAGTGTGCTGCCTGATCTGGGCTAGGTGGTGATCTGTGACTTTTAAGTAGTCTGTCTGATTGATCTGTTGAACATCTTGTTGTTCCTGCTGTAGAAAACAGATGGCATGCCGCTGATAGGCAGTGCCTCTGCCTGTACATTGTGCCGTTGCCCTGCTCAGTGTGTCGCTGATGTACATGCCTGGTCCTGGCTTGTAGATGACCTTCAGGCTGCAGTTTTGCAGAGTCAGGAGCATGCTTTGAAGCCTCTTGGGCGCGTTGAGGAGAGGTTTACTGAATATGGCAATGAGTGGTTTGTGGTCAGTTTCAGCAGTAACCAGCTCTCGACCATATTAGTTGTGATGGAAGCGCTGGCAGGAGACGATGTTGAGGCACTCTTTCTCAATTTGTGCATAGTTTTGTTCGGTGGGGGTGAGCACTCTCGAGGCAAATGCAACGGGCTGGCCTTCCTGCATAAGCCTGGCTTCCTGCATCCAAGTCCCATTTGGCTGGAGTCGCTCTAGATTGTCACAGGCTTAGTGACATCGTAGTAGCGCAACACTGGCATGGATGAAGCCAGAGACTTCATCTCCTGCACTGCGGACTCATGCTTGGGTAGCCAGTGCCATGGTGTGTCTTTGTCCAGCAACCGGCGCAGAGGCTCACAGACTGCTGATAAGTGTGGCATGAACTTTGCAAGATAGTTTGCAAAACCCATGAGACGCTGTACTCCTTTTGCATCAGATGGGTTTGGCATGTCGAGGATCACTCTGACCTTGTCTAGGTCCGGCTTCAGGCCTTTGGCCGAGAGAATGTGGCCATGGAAGTGGACGTCTTTCACCTTGAACTGCAGCTTCTTCAGGCCAAGACGAAACTTAACTGAACGGCGCGTGTTGCGCTTTCTGTGCTTCTTTGTCTGTGTCACCACAGCCTACGATCAGGACATCATCGGCGATGGGTTCAATGCCCTTGAGCCCAGCCAGTAACTCATGCTGCTTGCGTTGGTATACCTCAGGCGCCACTGAGACACCAAATGGGAGCTTGAGCCAGCGTTTCCGACCCCATGGGGTCCAGAAGGTAGTCATGAAGCTGCTTTCTTCGTCCAGCTTGCATTGAAGGAATGCATCTCGTGCATCCACCAAGGTGGAAATCCTGGCCTGTAGAGGACATCCTCTAGTGTCGGCATGATGTAGTGGGATCGTTTCAGTGCTTGGTTCAGATGCTTTGGGTAGATGCAGACCCTAAGCTTCTGTTTTTTCACTATGACCATATTGCTGATCCAGTCAGTTGGTTCAGTCACAGATGTCATGTGGCCTACGGCCTCATTTTTGTCCAGCTGGGCCTTCACAGCCACTTTCATTGCGCAGGGCACATTGCGAGGAGCACACTGGACTGGAGTAACGCTCTCATCCAATTCAAAGTATACCTCCCCAGGCAATGATTCAAGGGGCCTGTTGAATATATTGTCTTATCTGCTGAGTAGTTGTTCTTTGGACAGGGGTCCATGCTGGACATGCGCCACAATGTGCAGGTCATTTGGTACGGTGAACTGCATCAGTCCCAGGCGTTCGCATGTAGAGCCTGAGAGGAGAGGATGTTGACTGGATTTCACAATCTCAAACTCCAGCATTTGTTTGCATCCCCAAATAACACATTCGGTCTCAAAGATGCCCATAGAGCTCATTAGCTCTCCTGAGTACAGCTTTAGTCTAGTATCGCTGGGCAATAGATGTGTGTCAGGTGCCAGATTGATTTTGTCTTTGTAGCTCATTACGTTGCATGTAGCATCGGAATCCAGTTTACATCGTTGTTGCTTGTTGTGTAATCGCAGCGTCACAAACCATTTCTTCCCTCTTGAGTGTACAGCTCCAATGGATTCATGCATGTAAATGTCACTTTCACTGTTCTGCTCTGAACATTGAGTGACATCATCAACACAGTGAATCTTGCCCTCACTCACCCTTCTTTTGCTTTTTTCTTTTGCTTTTTCACACTTTTGTGATTATTAGTTCCACAAGCTCTGCATGGTTTTCCGTAGGCAGGGCAGTGCTCTTTGCCTCTTGTGTGTTTACATGCTATGGGGCTTGTGTATTTACATGCTATGGGGCTCTCTGTGTTCACCGTTCGTGGTGAATTGCTCTGCCTCGATTGGTTTTGTCTGAATGTCTGCCTGGCAACAGCGTGAACAGTATCAACGTCGGGGCGTGGGGTTTCGATTTCCATTGCTCTCATTCTCATGTCAGTGACTTCAGCAGTGCGGCACATTTCAATGGCAGTTACTAATGTTAATGCCTCTCTCTCTCAGTAGACGCCGGCGTGTATCCTCATTTGCATTTCCCAGGACTATTTTGTCACGAATCAATTCATCTTTCAATCCCCCGTATTCACAAGAAGCGGATTTTTCTTTCAAACAGGTTACAAAGTTGTGTACTGACTCACCCTCTTCCTGTTTGTAGCTTTCAAAAACAAACCGCTCGTAAATGACATTCCTGGCGGGTTTGAAGTAATTCTCCAATGCATCCAATATAGCCTTTGCATCACACTGTTGTCATGCTGTGAGGGTGAGATTGTGCCGGTAGATATGCCTGCATTCGCTGCCCATTAAACTCCTCAGAGTTGCCGCTTGGACCTCTTTGGGTTTCTCATGTAGACCGGTCGCCAGCGCATAGTCTTCGAATTCATCCCTGAAGTTATCCCAATTAGTATTCTAGTCCTCTTTGAGAACCATGGGATTTGGTGGCAGAATGTTCACTGCCATAGAGATGGAATAGGAGATTTATTTGCCTTCAGCCATCCAGGTAACATTAGGTAGTGATGCTAGCTAGCCAGCTAGCAACAAGTTGATCAGTGTTGTGACTAGGAGTAGGAAACGGCGTGTGTTCGCATATGGAACGTAACTGCGCCTATACTGTACTTAGCTACAAAAATTACAAACGTATGATTTTCAAGCCACTTCTGATAACATGTTTCAGTACGATATGTTGGATAAAGGAATATGGACAGATACCAATGTCAAGTTCAATAGTCTTGTTCAACCATTGTACAAATCCCTACACGCGGAGTCTGGGGAAAAGTCCGGCTAGTCGATTACTAACAACTAGACTCCGTAACAGAAGTTGTCAGGGAAGTGAGTTTTTTTTATACAGAACCTCCCGCCCCCACCTACCGTCAACCAATCATGTCAATGCAGAGCTCTACGGAACCCTCCACATTCTTACAAAATTTGAGAGGAGCATGGCACGGAGCTTGATTTGGCCCCTGCATGTCTTCGGAGGCTCCGCAGTTGCATCACACTTTCCATCGGAACAACCATAAATGGGCTTTTACTGTAACTATACAGTAGCTGAGCAATTGACTGCAATCCCACATCACCTCATGAATAAAATGTGTAGTTACATTTTAGTCATTCATCCAGAGTGATTTACGGTAGTGAGTGAGTAAAATGTGTAGTTATATTTTAATCATTCATCCAGAGTGACTTACGGTGGTGAGTGAGTAAAATGTGTAGATACTTTTTCATGCTGGAATCAAACCCACAACCCTGGAGTTGCAAGTGCTATGCTCTACCAACTGAGCTTCAAGTTGAACTGGGTATTTTACTCTCTGGTATGGTAGGTGTGTGTGAGTGTATGTGTGTGTGTGTGCATGTGTGCGTTTGTGCACGTGTGTTGCATTGTGTGTGTGTCTGCCAGTGTATCTTTGCGTGTGTGTATGTGCGAGCGAGCGAGTACTTCTTTGCATGTGTCCGAGCACATGTTCAACCGCCACTGTGTCGAGATGAGTTGCTTTGTTAAGCTGTGATGTCGCTACAAAAGTAGATGCATTTTTAATGAGTCAGCGTGTGTTTAAATGCACCCAGGCCACTGTGGAGAATGTTGCTGTCACTTCCAATCTCACATTATCCCTTTCTCCACTCCCAGAGCATCTAATGGGGAATTGTTCAAATAAAACACTTTAATTATGGAGATGGCTTAGGGTTTTAATGGACTAGGTGTGAGCTAGTGGTGGACTCTCCTATTCTCTTCACTCTACTCTCCTCTTCAGTTTAGAGGAGGTCAGAGCTTGGTCAGCAATCAGTCCTTTAACTTTAAGAATCTATGGTGGTGTTTTTATCTTCATCTAGTGAAATCTTTTAAAGGGTGTTATATGGCTCTAGGGAAAGAGGGAAGGAGGAGGGAGGGGTGTAGATAGAAGGAGGATAGAGGAAGGGATGAAATGACCAGAAACTAAGTTTGTGATGAGAGGGCAGGAGATGAACGCCCAAAGCAAACACAACTATTATTTAGGACTCCCAGCTCATAGGAGATTTTATTTTCTCTACTTCACAATTACAGCTCTCCAAATATACAGTATAGTCTGGAAACATAAAGCCAAGCAAACACAGGCTAGAGCTGCCAGAACCTCTCAGGCTGTAAAATTATCTATATGTTCTCTTTTTCACAGTGAGACTGTCATCAGGCAGTGGGGAGTCACTCACACTGGGAGATGGTTGTGGGAGATAGCTTAGGACATCAGGCACAGAATGATAATGAGCCCAGAAGACAGGACTGAGATACGTTGAAGTATAAACCATTGTGTTGTATTGTAGTTTATTGTATTGTATTGTATTGTGTAGGTCTTCATCCATAAAATGTCACAATAAGGTGCTGAGCGTTCGATTTGGCTGCAGGGGGGAGGGGGGGGGACCTCCGGCTCCACTAAAGCCATTGACCACTACGTGCCGTTTTCAAGGGGTTGTTAAATAAATGTTGGTTTTTATATCATCACCTCTTGAAGAACATAGAACTACACAGTTCTGATTATTCCACATTTAGCTCTATCATCAGAGTTATACAGCAAATAACTGCATGTTTTTCCATGATCTATAAAGATCATTTGAACATGTATTTTCAGATACGTGAGGGTAGCCGATCCATTTGGCATGTAGCTGGCCAGCTAAGCAAACAATATGTGTCATTTAGCTTGCTTCATCAGAGGTTAGACTTTTGGAAAGAGCTTAATGTTGGCAAGTCCTCGTTCTGGCAAAGTTCCGTGTGACTACTGTCATCACGACTTTACAGTACCAGTCAAAAGTTTGGACACACCTACTCATTCAATGGTTTTTCCTTGTTTTTATATATTGTAAAATAATAGTGAAGACATCAAAACTATTAAATAGCACATCTGGAATCATGTAGTAACCAAAAAAGTGTTAAACAAATCAAAATATATTTTATATTTGAGATTCTTCAAAAGTAGTCTCCCTTCGCCTTGATGACAGCTTTGCACACTCTTCACATTCTCTCAACCAGCTTCATGAGGTAGTCACCTGGAATGGATTTCAATTAACAGGTGTGCCTTGTTAAAAGTTCATTTGTGGAATTTCTTTCTATCTTAATGTGTTTGAGCCAATCAGTTGTGTTGTGACAAGATAGGGGTTGTAAACAGAAGATAGCCCAATTTGGTAAAAGACCATGTCCATATCATGGCAAGAACAGCTCAAATAAGCAAAAAGAAATGACAGTCCATCATTACTATAAGACATGAAGGTCAATCAATCTGGAAAATGTGAAGAACTTTGTCATTTTCTTCAAGTGCGGTCGCAAAAACCATCAAGCGCTATGATGAAACTGGCTCTCATGAGGACCACCACAGAAAAGGAAGAACCAGAGTTACCTCTGCTGCAGACGATACATTCATTAGAGTTACCAGCCTCAGAAATTGCAGCCCAAATAAATGCTTCACAGAGTTAAAGTAACAGACACATCTCAAAATCAATTGTTCAGAGGAGACTGTGTGAATCAGGCCTAATCAGGACATTAGACAGGTGGAAATCTGTCCTTTGGTCTGATGACTCCAAATTTGAGATTTTTTGGTTCCAACCTCCATGTCTTTGTGAGTTTCAGAGTAGGTGACCGGATGATATCCGCATGTGTGGTTCCCACTGAAAAGAATGGGGGAGGAGGTGTGATAGTGTAGGGATGCTTTGCTGGTGACACTGTCTGTGATCTATTTGGATTTCAAGGCACACTTAACCAGCCGGGCTACCACAGCATTCTGTAGCGATACACCATCCCATATGGTTTGTGCTTAGTGGGACTATCATTTCAACAGGACAATGACCCAAACACACCTCCAGGCTTTGTAAGGGCTATTTGACATGAAGGAGAGTGATGTAGCGCTGCATCAGATGTCCTGGCCTGTACAATCACCCAAACTCAACCCAATTGAGATGGTTTGGGATGAGTTGGACCGCAGAGTGAAGGAAAAGCAGCCAACATGAAGGAACTCCTTCAAGACTGTAGGAAAATCATTCCTCATGAAGCTGCCTGAGAGAAGTCCAAGAGTGTGCAAAGCTGTCATCAAGGCAAAGGGTTTGTTTTGATTTGTTTAACACTTTTTTGGTCACTATGTGATTCCATATGTGTTATTTTATAGTTTTGATGTCTTCACTATTATTCTACAATGTAGAAATAGTAAAAAAAAAAAACGAAAAACCCTTGACTGAGTAGGTAGGTGTTTCCAAACGTTTGACTGATACTGTAGATGCTAGTTAGACCTACGTTGGATGGAGAAAAAAGTATATTCTGTATGCATACCACTATGTTTTAAGTTTCTACTGGTAGCTAGTAAACATTATCAGCTAACAGTACATCGGCAAATGTTCCCTTTTGCCGCTTGACAGACAGCGCCCACAAAGGATGGGAAATTCGTCTAGCCACTCATACTTGTCAGGTATAGTTCATTTATATTTTATATCACTCAAATATCACTCAAATATCTAACCAATGGAGATATTGTGAGTCTACCTTCACGAATCTGAAAAACATGATCAATAGATGTTTACTGATCATGACAAGCATGCAGTTACTTGCTGTATAACTCTGATGACAGAGCTAAATGTGGAGTAATCTGAACTGTGTAGTTCTGACTATGCTCTTCAAGGTGATGGTATTAAAACCAAATAGTTATAACATTTAACAACCCCTTAAAAGCAGCATGTAGTTGTCAATGGTTTTAGTGGAGCTCGGGAACTTTGAACCTTGAACCCCAGCAGGCAAATCTCTCTGTACCTCTCTGTACCTCTGTACCTTATTGTGACGTTTTGTTGATAACGACCTATAGAATTCCTTTCACTCAGAACTTGACTATATCACACAGGACCTCCAAGCACATCACTCTTCAGAAATATTAACAAAGAAAGTAGTTCAACTTCCTATTTTGTCACAACAGAAAATGTGACAATGTAATTCCTTAGTAAATGCAAAGGGCTACTAAATGTTCTCTGTAGTACAAGTTTTCATTCCAACGTCGCTAGAATTGGTATTTATTTTTATTTTTATTTAACCTTAAGAGCAAGTTCTTATTTACAATGACAGCCTACCATAAGGAAAAAAATATCCTACAGAGACTGGGGCTGGGATTAAAAATAAAAACAATTAAAATAAAAAACATAAATATAGGATAAAACACACATCACGACAACAAAGACAACACTACATAAAAAGAGACCTAATAAGACAACATAGCAAGGCAGCAACACATGACAACACAGCATGGTAGCAACATAACATGGGAGCAGCACAAAGCATGGTACAAACATTATTGGGCACAGACAACAGCACAAAGAAGGTAGAGACAACAATACATCACGCAAAGCAGCCACAACTGTCAGTAAGAGTGTCCATGATTGAGTCTTTGAATGAAGAGATTGAGATAAAACTGTCCAGTTTGAGTGTTTGTGGCAGCTCGTTCCAGTCGCTAGCTGCAGCGAACTGAAAAGAGGAGCGACCCAGGGATGTGTGTGCTTTGGGGACCTTTAACAGAATGTGACTGGCAGAACGGGTGTTGTATGTGGAGGATGGGGGCTGCAGTAGATATCTCAGATAGGGGGGAGTGAGGCCTAAGAGGGTTTTATAAATAAGCATCAACCAGTGGGTCTTGCGATGGGCATACAGATATGACCAGTTTACTGAGGAGTATAGAGTGCAGTGATGTGTCCTATAAGGAGCATTGGTGGCAAATCTGATGGCCTTATGGTGAAGAAAATCTAGCCGCTCGAGTGCACCCTTACCTGCTGATCTATAAATTATGTCTCTAATCTAGCATGGGTCGGATGGTCATCTGAATCAGGGTTGGTTTGGCAGCTGGGGTGAAAGAGGAGCTATTACGATAGAGGAAACCAAGTCTAGATTTAACTTTAGCCTGCAGCTTTGATATGTGCTGAGAGAATGACAGTGTACTGTCTAGCCCTACTCCCAAGTACTTGTATGAGGTGAGTACTTCAAGCTCTAATCCCTCAGATGTAGTCATCACACCAGTGGGGAGAGGAGCATTATTCTTACCAAACCATATGATATTTGTTTTAGAGGTGTTCACAACAAGGTTAAGGGTAGAGAAAGCTTGTTGGACACTAAGAAAGCTTTGTTGTAGAGCATTTAACACAATATCTGGGAAGGGGCCAGCTGATTATAAGACTGTATCATCTGCATATAAATGGATGAGAGAGCTTCCACTGCCTGAGCTATGTTGTTGATGTAAATTGATAAGAACGTGGGGCCTAGAATTGAGCCTTGGGATACTCCCTAGGTGACAGGCAGTGGCTGAGACAGCAGATTTTCTGACTTAATACACTGCACTCTTTGAGAGAGTTAGTTCGCAAACCAGGCCAAAGACCCTTCAGAGACACCAATACTCCTTATCCGGCCCACAAGAATGGAATGGTCTACCGTATCAAAAGCTTTGGCCAAGACAACAAAAATAGCAGGACAACATTGCTTAGAATCAAGGGCAATGGTGGCATCATAGAGGTTGCAGTGACACATCCATAACCTGAGCGGAACCCAGATTGCATACCAGAGAGAATACTATAGACATCAAGAAAGCCAGTAGATGGAATGAGCAAACTACCAACAAACTGAAGTTAAACTCCCAGTGGTTAACCATAGATTTGAATGACCTGCTCATACTATTATGTTGATATTTCATGTAGGATGGCCATCCCACACAAACACACACACACACACAGTTTGTTATTGTATTGTAACTTTGTGAGTCTGGGACACAGAAACCCTCTTCTTCTTCTATCTAATTAATACACGGCAGATAGACCTCCAGCCCTGTGAGTACCTTTATCCAGGACATACTCCCCACTGATGTTACCTAGCATTACATCAATAAGTGATGTATTGAATCTATTAACTATGCAAAAAGACAAAAAAGAGGGTAAGGCTCGCATGGCCACTCATTCCCCTCCTCAACTCAATTTTGTAAAACACAGAGCCGAGTAGACCCTCTCCAAAACATAACATGTGAGGCATTATGCTTGATTAATCATCTTCCTCAGACGAAGAGGAGAACCGTTAAACTGATAAGAGTGGTATAAGTCAGTAATCTTTTGTAAATCAAACATCAAGTATTTGTTTTTAAACACATACTTTGATTATTTTATAATACAAATATGGTTTATTGCAACCTGAACTATGATGTTCACAATTTCCATCATGGCTGCAAGGACATATTCAAGTGCTGTCATAAGATGTAACAATATTTACCTGAACCAATCATCTGCCCATCATGCAACAGATCACAAGATAATTTCATCCTTCTGTTAGTTTGAGAAACACTTGAACTTGTGACATATCATTGATTTTCAGGTCACCAACAGGAAATAACATCAAGAGATGGAGAGCAGGTGTGGACAAGTAAATCAATCAGTACACCAAACCAATCAAATGCTATAGTTTAGCTAAGCACCATCATTAATCAACTCTAATGATGGTGCGCTCTCTCCATTGCACTGTATCTCTCACTCGCTCTCTCTCTCTTTCCCCCACCTCTCTCTCTTCTCTCTCTCTCTCTCACAGCAGAGATCTCCCTCTCTCTAATAGGGCTGGGGGCAGGAACAGACAGACAGGCTGGGCAGGCCTATTGAAGCCTCCAACAGAGGACCTATCCTCCTGCCATGGCATGGTTCTCCGAATCCTCTGTCTCAGGTTGGCTGTCCTCTATGTGTCATCGGTACACATGGAGGGGAGGGGAGGTGGTATGAGCTAAATGGTTAACAGGTAGGATGATGATGAGCCTGGTGCATGATGAGACTAGAAGATCTGACCATGTTAATATACACTGACACACAATGGCAAATACACACACGTACATGAGTACAGTGCACACACACACACACGCACACACACAGATTGGCTAACACACATACACAAACACACCATAACCTCACGACTGCTGAACCAAACATAACAGTGCATCTTCCACCAGTATCCTCTCCATGCTCTGATGCACCATCTTTGCTCACTTTATTTGAGTTGTTCTGGGGCACACTGAGCCAACATGTCATGGTGGAAAAACAAAGGCCCAAGAAATGAAAATGTTGAAGAAATGGAACATACTGACTTTTGAGCAAGGAACACTTGCTTTCCACACGGCACAAGCTCCCAGCCTTATTGATGAGGCATAGCGAAGAGGAAAAGGTTCAAATTACAGGTCATCTGTTTTGATAGAATACTTATTCTAAAAGAAAGATAAACCAGCCTCCCTGATGGCAATTGACAAGCCTTTTTGTTAAAACTGCGGTGGATTTTTAAAACAGAGCTCAGTGGTAACTCGGTAGCATTTTTGTCCGACAGGGTGGAGAAGATGAGGAGGAATAGACTCAGCTGCTGCCAGCTTATTTCTCAGCATCTCTAAACCCAACAAAAGGATACATCCAATCTTACACGAGGCAAACACGGCCATTCTGTTATCGTTAGAAACACACTGACATTTGCAGTCCGTAGGAAGGCTTCCATTGGACAATAGAAACACACAACGGCCACTTGAATCTTAAGTCATGCTTGAATGCCAATACCCTCAATGAACCCCGGGCGGGCTTTTGAAGCCAAGATGGTGAATGAAGCGATTACGTGTTCTTTCTCTCAGCCTCAAGATGAAAAAGAGAGTAATTTCATATTAGAGATTATCATCATGTGTAGGGATAAAAGCCTGATATTATTTTGGTGAGAGTCTTTTTGAAAGAGGAAAAGAGAGAGAGAGGGAAAGAACGAGAGAGAGAGAGAGAGCAAAGTCCAACCCTCCCTTTTGAAGAGACATGAAGTACTTCAAAATAAACTTTATATTTCATTTTGCTGGGGTTGTAACGCATCAGTACATCAACGACGTAGAGCTACTATTAGAACAAAGGCACTATCTAGAACCTAAAAGGGTTTTTCGGCTGTTCCCATAGGAGAACCTTTTGAAGAACCCTTTTTGGTTGTAGGTAGAACCCTTTTGAGTTATATGTAGAACCCTTTCCACAGAGGTGTAGGGCACAATTAGTTCTACTGTAAATTCAATCACAATGGGCGGGTCTCTTTCTCTCACACACACACACACACACACACACACACACACACACAAACACACAATATCCAGACCTTATTATATCAGCCATTTTCTAATAAAAACTAACTGGAGGAGAAATCAACTTGAAGAAGTCTGGGGCGTCTGCCAGCATTGTAGGATTTTGCATTTCCTGATTGTGATGGCCATAATGCCATGTGGTGATGGTAGGTAGAGGTGTTTCTGGAAATTAAAGGTCTGTGTGTGCCTGTTTGCCTGAGATAGCAGAGAGGAGCTGAAAACCCATCTCACTACTATCTCTGCCTAAGACACACACAAAGACACACACACACACACACACACACACACACACACACACACACACACACACACACACACACACACACACACACACACACACACACACACACACACACACACACACACACACACACTAAGGATGTGCTTGTGGGTAGGCAGTATATGGAAGCCTGCCTGCCTGCCTGCCTGCCTGCCTGCCTGCCTGCCTGCCTGCCTGCCTGCCTGCCTTGGATTTACAGAGAGATTGGGCGGAACTGGGAAGATAAAAACACACCAGGGCAGGAGACGGAGGAAAAGTGGAAATATAGAAGGAAGGAGGAAACGAGGGAGGAGATGTGTGTTCTGTGTGATAAGAGTAGGGAGGTCTGTAAAGGTTTTGAATTGACCTGTGTGAGGCCAAAAGCATGAAGAGGGGGGTTAGGGCTGGACAAAGGCAGGGGGGACTGGGGTAACATGCTTTAGAATGATGGAGGCAGCGGAGGGAAAATGCTACATGGTCTACTTGATAGATGCAGGAAGTGTTGTGAGATATGAAATAACGATTTCTGGTGATTTCTGTGCAGAAATGGTCAATGTAGGAGTATGGAAGAGGGCGAGGAAAGAGCATAGCTAGAAATGCTGGAATATTAATAAATAATTTTGTCAAAATCCTTTAGTGATGTTCACTTAGTGAAGTTCCCTGTCAATTATTGTGAAAACTATGGCTTGACCTACACTGTTAGAAAAAAGGGTTCCAAAAGGTTTCTTCAGCTGTCCCCATAGGAGAACCCTTTTTGGTTCCAGGTAAACCCTTTTTGCTTCGTGCATGCGTGTGTTGTTGTATTGAGAGTACATCTGTTGTATTGAGTTGCTCTGAGAGGAGAACTATTGTGTTGTGTGTGTGTACTGCTTGGCTTGGCTGGCTCTGAGAGGAGAGCTATCTTGTTGTGTGTGTGTGTGTGTACTGCTTGTCTTGGCTGGCTCTGAGAGTAGAGCTATCTTGTTGTGTGTGCCCGATGAAGGAAAGATAATGCCTTTACTTCTTTCTACCTTCCTGTGTTGGCTGACAGCATGGAGCGAGGGGCCTCTGTCTCACACTTACAAAAAAAACACATGAATAAATCATGTGAAAAACCATGTGGTTTTCAGACACTTGTGTGAACAAAACACTTGAACATTTTCACATTAAAAAAATGTTGATATATATTCACGAGTCAGATGTGGTTTTCCCTCGTAAAAAAAAAAAACATTCCCCACATTTTTTTTTACACTTTCTCTACCACTTCCAGCTATATCTGGTCTCCCATCCAGGGTGTAACGTTTCTGCAATGAATTTGCCAAACTTGCAACTGAAGAAAAGGCACAGAAAGCAATGGCTAGGGTAACATAACCAAATATAGGGAAAATTGCTGGAAAGAGGGAGGAGTTTATTTAATTGCGTTATCATGAAAAATGTTTAACTGAAAAATATTTGGGCATTAATTTGTTCTCGCATTTCTAAATTATTTCCTTACAATATTTTGTTTTGCTATCAATACTTTTGGGTTTATGTTTTGATTTGATTAGCCACAGTTTCAGTGAAAAGCTGAGGGATGGGGCTGGAGAAATACAATAACTCTCAAATCCATAGACTATGCTATGGATGCAAGGACTGACCATCCATGAAGTCAAAATCATAGTTTTAGCCATGTTTTTTCAGGCTTAACAGGTGTTTCTTACATTTTGTTTACAAACACTGGAGTTAAACAAGCTTATACTGTAAGTTCTGATGGGGTTCCATAGATGAACTAAGCTCATGTTATATTATTCAAGAATTAATGGGTACATACAGTACCAGTCAAGATTGGACACATCTACTCATTACATGTTTTTTCTTTATTTTTACTATTTTCTACATTGTAGAATAATAGTGAAGACATCAAAACTATGAAATAGCACATATGGAATCATGTAGTAAACAAAACATATTTGATATTTGATATTCTTCAAAGTAGCCACCGTTTGCCTTGACGACAGCTTTACACACTCTTGGCATTCTCTCAACCAGCTTCATGAGGTGGTCACCTGGAATGCATTTCAATTAACTGGTGTGACTTGATTAAAGTTAATTTGTGGAATTTATTTTTCTCTTAATGTGTTTGAGCCAATCAGTTGTGTTGTGACAATGTAGGGGTGGTATACAGAATATAGCCCAATTTGGCAAAAGACCAAGTCCATATCATGGCAAGAACAGCTCAAATAAGCAAAGAGAAAACGACAGTCCATCATTACTTGAAGACATGAAGGTCAGTCAATCCGGAAAAGATCATTTCCGCCACAGGAAAGGAAGTCCCAGACCCAGAACTTTGACATTTGCTTCAAGTGCGGTCGCAAAAACCATCAAGCGCTTTGATGAAACTGGCTCTCATGAGGACCACCACAGGAAAGGAAGAACCAGAGTTACCTCTGCTGCAGAGGATAAGTTCATTAGAGTTACTAGCCTCAGAAACTGCAGCCCAAATAAATGCTTCAGAGTTAAAGTAACAGACACATCTCAACATCAACTGTCCAGAGGAGACTGCGTGAATCAGGCTTGGGGGTTGTCTGCAAATAAACCACGACTAAAGGACACCAATTATATAAGAGACTTGCTTGGGCCAAGAAACACGAGCAATGGACATTAGAGCGGTGGAAATCTGTCCTTTGTTCTGATTGATGAGTCCAAATTTGAGATTTTTGGTTCCAACTGCCGTGTCTTTGTGAGACACAGAATAGGTGAACGGATGATCTCTGCATGTGTGGTTCCCATCGTGAAGCATGGAGGAGGAGGTGTGATGGTGCTTTGCTGGTGACACTGTCAGTGATTTATTTAGAATTCAAGGCACACTTAACCGTCATGGCTACCACAGCATTCTGCAGCGATACGCCATCCCATCCGGTTTGCGCTTAGTGGGACTGTCATTTGTTTTTAAACAGGACAATGACCCAACACACCTCCAGGCTGTGTAAGGGCTATTTGACCAAGAAGGAAAGTGATGGAGTTGCTGCATCAGATGTCCTGGCCTGCACAATCACCCAAACTCAAACTCAAACTCAACCCAAATGAGATGCTTTGGAATGAGTTGGACCGCAGAGTGAAGGAAAAGCAGGCAACAAGTGCTCAGCATGTGTGGGAACTCTTTAAAGATCATTGGAAAAGCATTCCAGGTGAAGCTGGTTGAGAGAATGTTAAGAGTGTACAAAGCTGTCATCAAAGCAGAGGGTGGCTACTTTGAGGAATCTAAAATGCAAAATAGATTTTGTTTTGTTTAACACTTTTTTGGTTACTACATGATTCCATATGTGTTATTTCATAGTTTTGATGTCTTCACTATTATTCTACAATGTAGAAAATAGTAGAAAATAAAGAAAATCCCTTGAATGAGTAGGTGTCCAAACTTTTGACTGTTACTGTATAATTAATGTATGTAGCAACTAAGGACTGCCCCTTTTAATGGATCGCATTCAAATGGCTACATAAAATTGATGTAGAAACTAAGAATTGCCCCTGTAACAGGCAGTGACCTTCATACAGCAGAACTATGACCTTCGACTTCTGTATGAAGGTCACTGCCTGTTAAAGCACTTACATTACATATAAAACAAAATATCAAAAAAGTACATCATATGACATTATTACACCACCACATATCAACAATACAAAATGTACAATTCAAAACGTCATGACACCCATGTGCCTCACCCTTATAATTTGGTCTATTTTCCACTCTTAATGTCGCTTTATGACTTGGTGGTGCACATGTAGCCTAGAACTAGAACTTTTTTTTGAGAAATGTAATCATCGAATATTGTGAGCGCTTTCATTGTCTGCTTATATACCCCCTTCATCAATCCTACGGTTCTGACTTGGTGTACAGGGAGAACGCTAAGAACGGGCCATGTTCTGAATTCTGTCGCTGTACAAGTTCTGAGAAAAATAGTTATATTGACTTCGTCCGTCCTAGCTCGCTCATTAATGTCTTAATCTAAATTACGGCTTGCCTCTTATCCGCTTTTCTTCCCCTTATGCCATTGTTTGTACATCTCAATTGTCAGTAAAAAACACATTTGTTTAAGCAAGTCAGCCATATCAGTTACGATTTTTTTAAAGGCAGTAAATGAGGCTGAATTAACTGTTACGCTGACAGACAAGGCTCCGTTGATAGCCAGGTGTAGCAGTGGTAAGGTGTTGATACTGCTGTTGGCCCTAGCAGTTTGTGGGCACAGTTTGTCACCGTTATAGTGCAATTAATGTATTGTTTAGTGTTGTATTGTGTAGCGGCTTTGCTGGCATGCATCCTCAAAAATGTTTTTTTTTTTGCCCCATCAAGATTTACATGCTAAAATCACCACTGCATACAACAATATTACAATGTATGTGTATGTGTGTGTCTGTACCTTTGCGTGTCTCTTCACAGTCCCCACTTTTCCATAAGGTGTATTTTTGGTTCACATGTGAAAAACAATCACGGGCCTCATGTGTGGCACGGTGGTCTAAGGCACTGCATCGCAGTGCTAGCTGTGCCACTAGAGATTCTGTGTTCGAGTCCAGGCTCTGTTGCGAGTGGCCGCGAGACCCATGGGGCGGTGCACAATTGGCCCAGCATCATCCGAGTTAGGGGAGGGTTTGGCCGGCAGGGATATCCATCGCACACTAGCGACTCCTGTGGCGGGCCGGGCTCAGTGCATGCTGACACGGTAGTCAGGTGCACGGTGTTTCCTCCAAGACATTGGTGCGGATGGCTTCCGGGTTAAGTGGGCATTGTGTCATGAAGAAATGCGGCTTGGTTGGGTTGTGTTTCGGGGGACGCACGGCTGTCAACCTTCGCCCCTACTGAGTCCATACGGGAGTTGCAGCCATGAGACAAGACTGTAACTACCAATTGGATACCATGAAATTGGAGAGAAAAAGGGGTAAAAAAAAATTTTTTTTAAATAAGATAAATAAGATAATAAAAAAATAAAACAATTACATGCATAAATCGAATTTGCAGATTCACATATGAACACATTTTGAAAAACTGCAATTCACATGTGAGGAAAAAACATCTCAAAACATCTCACATGTGAAAAGGTGGTGTTGACATGTGAAACTGCAGATTTGAAGGGTGTGTCTCATTTCCAGAGCCTGGATCCTCTGGTCCCCTGCTGGCTAGAGAGAGGTCTGGTCAGAGATCTAGAAGGGTCTTCACGTGAGGAGATAATACCCCCTCTAATTGGGTGTTGTGTTGGGAGCGGGCTCAGGCTCCATCTCCGTCTGCACTCCCTCTCCCTCCTGTGGCCTCCCTCACCCGACTGTTCCTCAGCCAGCTCCCACAGATTATTATGGATGACAGATGCCGCCATCTTTTGGGAGAGCGAAGGATTATCTTGTTCTGGCATGCGGAGTGTGGAAAGGCATGATGGAGAGAGAGGGGGGGGTTGAAACAGCGGTGGAGAACGAATGAATAGGCTCTGAAAGGAGCACACAGTCAGACACACATACACAGACACCCCACAGAACATCCCTCAACAGTGTGTGTGTGTGCATGTGTGTGGGTGCGCGTGTGCGTCTGTGCATGCGTGCGTGTTTGTGTGCACCATGTACAACTTATCTCCAGATAAGATCCAGGAGAAGTCAAGAATTAGCTGGGAAATAGCCTCAGAACACAGCTGGCATGACATTCCCATTATCATCTAGCCACAGAAACAAATGAAGTAGAGATGTATATATCAGGGTGAATGGGGTGGAATGATGACACCTGATCATGTCTCTAATGGCCAATGCGTTTGCCAGGCCAGCGACAGTAAGTGGATTTCTACTGTGGTCTACTGTTTGTTTATTGGAGTGGCTGTTGTTCTGGATGCACTCCATAGAGGATACAAATTGCATTATCCACGGCGGTGCAGGCCGGTAATGGCAGGGATGAATGATGGCCCCTATTTTCCTTCTGACAGAGAAGGTCGACAGAGGAGCTCTATACAATTTCAAACAAGTTCCTGTTCAATCACTGCAGGTCTGTAGGGTGTACGCTATGCAACCACATCATGGGAGTTGTAGTTTTTGTGGAGTGGAGGGTTGCAAGGGTACAGGTTCAAGTACCAGTTTAAGTCTATACGCTGTGCAGTAATCTTTTGCTTTAGGGGCATACAAACCTGGATCAAGTTTATAGGAGGCTGGTTTGCTTGTATCGTAGACCTCGGCAATGCGGTCCATTAGAACGAGTAAACTTTATCTGCTATTCACATACATACTGTACGTTATTGTCAAATTTGCCAACCCTTCATGTTACTACTGTCAGTGATCTACGCAGCTATTTAGGTTAACCTAATGACTCTAGCTGATAACTAGATTCACTCTGCACTCTGATACAGAGAGACAGCATGGAACTACTAACCACAGGGTACTGTCCTCTCCTGCTAACAGCTACCCACACTAACCACATAACCTCACTATGGAAACCACTGTCTAACCAACACCTGGAGGTAAAGAGCAGGGGAAAATGATCATTTTACAGAAATCTATTGATTTATTGAGTTCATAATCTCCCGTGGCACAGAGAGTGGGGAGACTGGGGGGAGAGAGAGGGAGGAGACGGGAGATACAGCAGCTCATTGCAGCTTTCTGAGAGTCAAGCTTTAATGAAGTCATTTATCTCTGATCTAGGGAAGCTCCCCCTGCCTCAGTCACACCCCTCACCCCCTTCTACCCCACTAATCACTGTATGAGTCAGTCCGGGCCGAGAGAGGGCACACCACAACAGAAATGCTCATCAACCAAATGACCCTCCTCAGTTTCCATAGACTTTCACCATCTCTGTTGGCAGGAACACAACAACACATCAAGGTGCTTTGTATACACAACATGTAACCCATGTAAGAACAGGCCACAACTTATTATTTAACCTGTTTGGCATATTGGGATCTTCAAATGTTAATGTAAGAAGAAATGTTTTTCTTAATGTTTTACTGGATCTTGCAATCAATACGATTAACTTATACTAGGATGCCACATTTACAAATACAACTAATGCAGACGTAATTGTTGGAGGTTTCTTTGCAATATCTTATAATACATACAAAGCAATAAACAAAGTGATTGGCTAGTTAAAATGATGAAATATGCAATATGAATTCAGCCTATTGAGTGAAAAGAGGAGTGTTCATTCTAGTGTCAAACATCCATGTTTGCACTATGCTGGGGCTAGGATATGAATACAATCCCCTACCAGAAATTAATATGGGTTACCTCAATGTTATTAATAACACATTCTCTGTTCTCATTCTATGTAGAAGGGCCTTGCTCGTTGTACTCTGTCCAAGAGGCTTTTGTGCGATAAAGAAAAGGATGACTTTGGTAAATCTCACTCACATATCTTGTAAACCTCTGGCACCCAGTGTATCCTCCAACCATGAATAATGCATGTCCCTCTGAGCTCCCCGCCTTGTTCGCATATGACCTATAGCTAAAACTCATTTTTCAGATTTAAGCTAAATAAATAAATAAATAATCAAGCGTTATAAATGGTAACCCGAGGCAGCAGGGGGATCGACTAGCGAGTGTTGCATTTATCAGCCAATAAGAAACAGTGTGAACGAAAGTTATTTTGATTTGTTCTCTCTCTCTCTCTCTCTCTCTCTCTCTCTCTCTCTCTCTCTCTCTCTCTCTCTCTCTCTCTCTCTCTCTCTCTCATTACTCTCTTATTGGGCTGAATTAAAACAGTAATGTGTGGGCTGTTGTCTGCACAGTCATTTAAAATGAAATTATTCTCTGTGCCTTATGGCTGGATGAAGGGAGAGCTACTATGGTATTAAGAGAAGCCTACAGCCATGGGATTAACTCAGTAGAATGCAGCAGTGGCTTCATTCACAACTACTATTATGGGATGCTGCTGATTCACCATGCACAGAAAATAGAGAAGTACAGAAATACAGCAATACAGAAATACAGCAAGTATAGACCATATTTTATACCTACAGGTTATAGAAAAGAGCAGAATCTCTGAACTATACTTTCAGACCCCTGTCCTACCTACCTACATCAGAATCTCTGAACTATACTTTCAGACCCCTGTCCTACCTACCTACATCAGGTTAGAGAAAATGTGCTCTTTTAGTATTTGTCCAGAAATACAGCGATAAAGCAATACAAAAATACAGACATACAAGAATGCAGAACTAAAGAGATTAGGCTTGGGCAGTATACCGTACATAGGGGTATTTGGAAATAGCCACGGGATAGATTTTCAGTACCATCAATATTGTTGAAACTATTTTTTCGAAATTTGTGCCATACGTTAGGAGATAAAGAAGATTGCGTTCTTCGTTTCACCTGTACCATCATTTTTCATTATGAACCTTACCTTTAGACTGCAGTCACGCGGTGTTTGTTTACAAGAACACAACGACGAGAGACCAAAGCCTTGTGAGTCACTCATGCAGCACTTGTACATTACACGCCAGGTGATCTAGTTACAGTATGGAATTCATAAATACACTGAACTAAAATATAAATGCAAAGTGTTGGTGCCATGTTTCTTGAGCTGAAATAAAAGATCCCAGAAATGTTACATACTCTCACGCCCGGATCTGTTTCTCCTGTGATTGTCTCCACCCCCTCCAGGTGTCGCTTATTTTCCCCAGCGTATTTATCCCTGTGTTTCCTGTCTCTCTGTGCCAGTTCGTCTTGTATGTTAGTCAAGTCAACCAGCGTGTTTTTCCCGTGCACCTTATGCTATTCTCTTTTTGACAGTCTTCCCGGTTTTGACCCCTGCTTGACTCTGGACTACTTTTCCTCCTGCCTGATCATCCTGCTTGCCCTGACCTTGATTCTGCCTGCCCTTCGGTACCTGTTGGATTGGTTTTGACCCTTTAGCCTGCCCACGTCCATTCTCTTGCCTTACCCTATTGGATTAATAAATATTGTAAGACTCCAACCATCTGCCTCCTGTGTCTACATCTGGGTCTCGCCTTGCGTCATGATAGTACGAACTGGCCATGACAGACCCAGCAGACTTGGACCAGATCCGCCACGCTGTCTCCCTGCAAGGAGCCACTATTGGGAGACATCAGGAGTTGCTACAGGTTCCTTTTGGAAGGGCTCAGTTCCTTGATGGAACGCCACAACCATGGGTTAAAGGCTATTATAGAGCACATCAGGGAGTTAGCTCCGACTGTCTGCCACCTCTGAAAAACCCAGTAATTCTTTTCCCTTATCTTATTTTTGAGCTACAGCCATCAACGATCGGTCTGAAGAAAACGAAGATAGTGTATATAATTATGCTAATGTCAGGAAGGGCGCTCTCCTGAGCTTACGGCAGTTTGGGAACAACAATCTGCCATTTGCGGTCCTTTGGAGGAATTCATGGCAGAGGTGAGAAGTTTGAGTCTCCGGTATCCGGAAGAAAGGCAGCCAGCAAACTGCTTGACTTGCGTCAAAACTCACGTAGTGTGGCAGACTACGAGGTGGACTTTCACACGTTGGACGCCGAGAGTGCCTGGAATCCAGAGTCTCTTTTCGATACATTTCTGCACAGATTATCTGAGGAGTTAAAGGATGAGCTAGCTGCTCGGGAACTGGCGGTGGACCTCGACTCTCTTATCGCCTTAACCATTAAAATCGATGGACGCCTAAGCGAACGCAGGACTGAGAGGTCTGGTTTTGGACACACTCGTGCACCCGATATGGCGCATTCACCTCCTATAGAATCCGGAAGTTTCCGAAGGCAGCTCTTCCGAGAGGAGTCGAAGCGACCCGAGCTCTCTCGTGAATCTACGACGGGAGAGTTGGATACTCCTGAGCCTATGCAGTTGGGAAGAACTAGGCTATCAGTTTGGGAGTGCTCATGGAGGGTGAATAATAACTGTTGTCTGTACTGTGGAGGGGAAGGACAGGACCTGCCCTATTAGGAAACCCTTGTCCCTAGTGGGTACCAGTACTATGGTGAGTCTATGGAGGAGTACATAGGTCCCAAGAAACAAAGAGATCTTCTGTTGAATCTGACAATTAATCTTAATGGTTGTACAGTCGAAGAGTCTCTGGCCACTGGGGCCGTCCGTCTGTCTGCATCTCCTGCTGGTGCAGAATTTTTTTTTGTGGAGAAGAAGGACAAGACCCTGCGCCCGAGCATTGACTACTGGGGACTTAACGATATCACTGTCAAAAATTGTTATGCTGGTAATTTATGAACATTTGAACATCTTGGCCATGTTCTGTTATAATCTCCACCCGGCACAGCCAGAAGAGGACTGGCCACCCCACATAGCCTGGTTCCTCTCTAGGTTTCTTCCTAGGTTTTGGCCTTTCTAGGGAGTTTTTCCTAGCCACCGTGCTTCTCCACCTGCATTGCTTGCTGTTTGGGGTTTTAGGCTGGGTTTCTGTACAGCACTTTGAGATATCAGCTGATGTACGAAGGGCTATATACATATACAAATACATTTGATTTGATTTTGATTTTGACAAAGGCTTTGTGGACCTGAAGCATCAGTTCACAACTGCACCCATCCTCATCCATCCGGACCCCTCGCGTCAATTTGTGGTGCATGTGGATGCTTCGGATGTTGGAGAGGGGGCCACCCTGTCCAAGCGATCTGCCCAGGACCAGAAGCTTCATCCCTGTGCCTTCCTGTCCCATCGTCTCAATCCTGCTGAGAGGAAATACGATGTTGGCAACCGAGAACTCCTGGCGGTGAAGATGGCGTTGGAGGAGTGGAGGCACTGGCTGGAAGGAGCAGAACAGCCATTCCTGGTCTGGACCAACCATAACATGGAATATCTCCGTTCAGCCAAGCGCCCCAGCTCAAGGCAGGCCCGGTGGGCCCTCCTGTTTACCAGATTCAACTTGACCATTTCCTACCATCCAGGGTCTAAAAATGTGAAGCCTGATGCTCTCTCCCGCCTATAGGGGAGGTAACAGTGTAGGTAACAACATCTCCACCCCGCTGATCCTCAACACTGGGGCCCCACAAGGGTGCGTTCTGAGCCCTCTCCTGTACTCCCTGTTCACCCACGACTGCGTGGCCATGCACGCCTCCAACTCAATCATCAAGTTTGCGGACAACACTACAGTGCTAGGCTTGATTACCAACAACGACGAGACGGCCTACAGGGAGGAGGTGAGGGCCCTCGGAGTGTGGTGTCAGGAAAATAACCTCACACTCAACGTCAACAAAACAAAGGAGATGATTGTGGACTTCAGGAAACAGCAGAGGGAGCACCCCCCTATCCACATCGACGGGACAGGAGTGGAGAGGGTAGTAAGTTTTAAGTTCCTCGGTGTACACATCACGGACAAACTGAATTGGTCCACCCACACAGACAGCGTCGTGAAGAAGGCGCAGCAGCGCCTCTTCAATCTCAGGAGGCTAAAGAAGTTCGGCTTGTCACCAAAAGCACTCACAAACTTCTACAGATGCACAATCGAGAGCATCCTGTCGGGCTGTATCACCGCCTGGTACGGCAACGGCCCACAACCGTAAGGCTCTCCAGAGGGTAGTGAGGTCTTCACAACGCATCACCGGGGGCAAATTACCTGCCCTCCAGGATAACTACACCACCCGATGTCACAGGAAGACCATAAAGATCATCAAGGACAACAACCACCCGAGCCACTGCCTGTTCACCCCGCTATCATCCAGAAGGCGAGGTCAGTACAGGTGCATCAAAGCAGGGACCGAGAGACTGAAAAACAGCTTCTATCTCAAGGCCATCAGACTGTTAAACAGCCACCACTAACATTGAGTGGCTGCTGCCAACACACTGACTCAACTCCAGCCACTTTAATAATGGAAATGGAACACTAGCCACTTTAAACAATGCTACTTAATATAATGTTTACATACCCTACATTACTCATCTCATATGTATATGTATATACTGTACTCTATATCATCTACTGCATCTTTATGTAATACATGTATCACTAGCCACTTTAAACTACAGTATGCCACTCTGTTTACGTACCCTACATTACTCATCTCATATGTATATACTGTACTTGATACCAGCTACTGCATCTTGCCTATGCCGTTCTGTTCCATCACTCATTCATATATCTTTATGTACATATTCTTTATCCCTTTACACTTGTGTGTATAAGGTAGTAGTTTTGGAATTGTTAGGTTAGATTACTCGTTAGTTATTACTGCATTGTTGGAACTAGAAGCACAAGCATTTCACTACACTCGCATTAACATCTGCTAACCATGTGTATGTGACCAATAAAATTTGATTTGATTTATACAGTTCCTCTGCCACACCCTCGACCTCCGAAGCCATTCTCTCTACCTCATGCCTTGCTGCCACTGTGGATTGGGGTATTAAGAACCTGGTTCGCAAGGTGCAACACTCCCAGCCTGGACCTGAAGGTGGTCGGCTAAACGGGTTGTCCCTTACCCAGTCCGGTCCCGGGTCCTGGAATGTGCTCATTCCTCCAGGCTGACCTGTCATCCAGGGTCCTGTCGTACACTAGCCTTCCTTCAACAACTTTTCTGGTGGCCCACAATGGTCCCTGATGTCTCTGCCTTTGTCACCGCATGCACTGTGTGTGCTCAAAACAAGACTCCACGGCAATCTCCTTCTGGCCTCTTGCAGCCACTACCGGTTCCTCATCGTCCCTGGTCTCATACATTTCTGGATTTTGAGATTGAGGCTCATTGTCATGCCATTCATCCGCCACCATCATCTCCTGTTTCAGCATGATAATGCACAGCCCCATGTCACAAGGATCTGTACACAGTTCCTGGAAGCCAAAAATTTCCTAGTTCTTCCATGGCTTGTATACTCACCAGTCATGTCACCCATTGAGCTTGTTTGGGATGCTCTGGATTAATGTGTACAACAGCATGTTCCAGTTCCCGCCAATATCCAGCAACTTCGCACAGCCATTGAAGAAGAGTGGAACAACGTTTCACAGGCCAAATCAAATCAAATCAAATCAAATGTATTATAGCCCTTCGTACATCAGCTGATATTCTCTGCTGGCCACAATCCACTTCCTGTTCAACTCTATGCAAAAGAGATGTGTCGTGCTGCATGAGCCAAATAGTCGTCATGCCAGATACTGACTGGTTTTCTGATCCACTCCCCTACTTTTTTTAAAGGTATACGTGACCAACATATGCATATTTGTATTCCCAGTCATGTGAAATCCATAGATTAGGACCTAATGAATTTATTTCAATTGACTGATTTTCTTATGAATTGTTCCTCAGTAAAATCCTTGAAATTTGCATGTGGTGCTTATATTTTTGTTCAGTATAAATGTTTGCCAGCTACATATCTGATAACAATTAAGTTAACTGTAGAAAATGTGCTAAATGCTCTGCAGTTGTGCATTTGGTTTGCTAATTTAGTAGCTAGTTAGCTGTCTAGTTAAGTGGTTAGTTTCTTACAAAATCAACTTTCGCCTGGTAACAGCAGAGAATCACCTCCTGGATCAAGAGCTTTTCCTTCTAATATTTGTTTTACAGCAAACTGTGAGTAGCATTTTTGAGTTACTTATATAACTTTATTGTAAGGGTTTTCCTCCTCTTCGTCTGAAGAGGAGGTGTAGCAAGGATCGGACCAAGATGTGGCATGGTAAGTGTCCATGGTTTTTAATATGAAAAACTCAACATGAAGACAAATACAAAACAATAAACTTCAACAAAACCGAAACAGTACCGTGCGGCGAATAAACACAGACACGGAAACAATCACCCACAAAACAACAGTGAAACCCAGGCTACCTAAGTATGATTCTCAATCAGAGATAACTAACGACATATATATTGTATATATCAATGATGTTGCTCTTGCTGCGGGCGATTCCCTGATCCACCTCTATGCAGACGACACCATTCTGTATACTTCTGGCCCTTCCTTGGACACTGTGCTATCTAACCTCCAAACGAGCTTCAATGCCATACAACACTCCTTCCGTGGCCTCCAACTGCTCTTAAACGCTAGTAAAACCAAATGCATGCTTTTCAACCGTTCGCTGCCTGCACCCGCACACCCGACTAGCATCACCACCCTGGATGGTTCCGACCTAGAATATGTGGACATCTATAAGTACCTAGTTGTCTGGCTAGACTGTAAACTCACCTTCCAGACTCATATCAAACATCTCCAATCTAAAATCAAATCTAGAGTCGGCTTTCTATTCCTTAACAAAGCCTACTTCACTCACGCCGCCAAACTTACTCTAGTAAAACTGACTATCCTACCGATCCTCGACTTTGGCGATGTCATCTACAAAATAGCTTCCAATACTCTACTCAGCAAACACATGCAGTTTCACAGTGCCATCCGTTTTGTTACTAAAGCACCTTATACCACCCACCACTGCGACCTGTATGCTCTTGTCGGCTGGCCCTCGCTACATATTCGTCGCCAGACCCACTGGCTCCAGGTCATCTACAAGTCCATGCTAGGTAAAGCTCCGCCTTATCTCAGTTCACTGGTCACGATGGCAACACCCACCTGTAGCACGCGCTCCAGCAGGTGTATCTCACTGATCATCCCTAAAGCCAACACCTCATTTGGCCGCCTTTCGTTCCAGTTCTCTGCTGCCTGTGACTGAAACGAATTGCAACAATTGCTGAAGTTGGAGACTTTTATCTCCCTCACCAACTTCAAACATCTGCTATCTGAGCAGCTAACCGATCGCTGCAGCTGTACATAGTCTATCGGTAAATAGCCCACCCAATATACCCACCTCATCCCCATACTGTTTATACAGTGCATTGCGAAAGTATTCGGCCCCCTTGAACTTTGCGACCTTTTGCCACATTTCAGGCTTCAAACATAAAGATATAAAACTGTATTTTTTTGTGAAGAATCAACAACAAGTGGGACACAATCATGAAGTGGAACGACATTTATTGGATATTTCAAACTTTTTTAACAAATCAAAAACTGAACAATTGGGCGTGCAAAATTATTCAGCCCCTTTACTTTCAGTGCAGCAAACTCTCTCCAGAAGTTCAGTGAGGATCCCTGAATGATCCAATGTTGACCTAAATGACTAATGAGGATAAATACAATCCACCTGTGTGTAATCAAGTCTCCGTATAAATGCACCTGCACTGTGATAGTCTCAGAGGTCCGTTAAAAGCGCAGAGAGCATCATGAAGAACAAGGAACACACCAGGCAGGTCCGAGATACTGTTGTGAAGAAGTTTAAAGCCGGATTTGGATACAAAAAGATTTCCCAAGCTTTAAACATCCCAAAGAGCACTGTGCAAGCGATAATATTGAAATGGAAGGAGTATCAGACCACTGCAAATCTACCAAGACCTGGCCGTCCCTCTAAACTTTCAGCTCATACAAGGAGAAGACTGATCAGAGATGCAGCCAAGAGGCCCATGATCACTCTGGATGAACTGCAGAGATCTACAGCTGAGGTGGGAGACTCTGTCCATAGGAAAACAATCAGTCGTATATTGCACAAATCTGGCCTTTATGGAAGAGTGGCAAGAAGAAAGCCATTTCTTAAAGATATCCATAAAAAGTGTTGTTTAAAGTTTGCCACAAGCCACCTGTGAGACACACCAAACATGTGGAAGAAGGTGCTCTGGTCAGATGAAACCAAAATTGAACTTTTTGGCAACAATGCAAAACGTTATGTTTGGCGTAAAAGCAACACAGCTCATCACCCTGAACACACCATCCCCACTGTCAAACATGGTGGTGGCAGCATCATGGTTTGGGCCTGCTTTTCTTCAGCAGGGACAGGGAAGATGGTTAAAATTGATGGGAAGATGGATGGAGCCAAATACAGGACCATTCTGGAAGAAAACCTGATGCAGTCTGCAAAAGACCTGAGACTGGGACGGAGATTTGTCTTCCAACAAGACAATGATCCAAAACATAAAGCAAAATCTACAATGGAATGGTTCAAAAATAAGCCGAATACTTTCGCAATGCACTGTATTTACTTTTCTGCTCTTTTGCACACCAGTATCTCTACCTGTACACGACCATCTGATCATTTATCACTCCAGTGTTAATCTGCAAAATTGTACTTATTCGCCTACCTCCTCATGCCTTTTGCACACAATGTATATAGACTCTTTTTTTTCTACTGTGTTAACGACTTGTTAATTGTTTACTCCAGGTGTAACTCTGTGTTGTTGTTTGTTCACACTGCTATGCTTTATCTTGGCCAGGTCACAGTTGTAAATGAGAACTTGTTCTCAACTAGCCTACCTGGTTAAATAAAGGTGGGGGGAAAAAACGGGGGGAAAAACGACACCTGCCTCTGATTGAGAACCATACTAGGCCGAACACAGAAAACCAACCTTGAAAGACAAAACATGAATGCCCACCCAACTCACGTCCTGACCAACTAAAACAAACAAATAACACAAGAACTAGGGTCAGAACGTGACATTTATGTCTGTCCTGAACCTAGTTTAGGTCAGAGACTGTATCAAATGATCGCAATACGCTCGTTAGCATTAAGTTAGCATTTTATCTGGGAATGTAGATGTACTTGTTAGCATTGCTATCCTTCAGATTACGGAGGCTGAGGGGTTCGAAAATAATGCCCTTTATGTTCAGTACTGGCATTACCGAATATCCCGATATGGTACAAGGTCAGTATGACCATCTAGATACTTTCCAAGCCTAACCGAGATACTGACATACAGCTGTTGCTCTAAACTTCTCAGAGATCCCATGAAATGCAATGAAATGGGGAAAAGTTGGAGAAAGTAGATTTAGACCCTCATATTGTCAGGGTCAGACGTAAGGGGCAGTAAGTAGTACAAACCTAGCACCCAGCCAGCCGATATAGTGAGGATATCCTGCATTATCTTGAGCCTGAGTAGCTCCTATAACCGTGGTTGGATAAAGCCTAATCATCACTACAACCCTGCCAAGTCACTTGCTCCACCCAGAAGGCTATTTGGAGCAGATAATGGCCTAACACATCCATATCTACCCTGTTCAGAGCATCATGATGATATATGGATGAGGAATTTGGTCATTCAAGTTTGTTTGCTGTAAAATACGTCTTGACAATTGAATTTGCTTTGACCCTGTCTATTATCTTTATTGTCATAGAACAACATTTTATAGGGAATTATCCTTTCTTTTTGAGAACAGTGGGTTGACAGGAAGGGAACCCGTGGAGAATTTTTACATAATGCAAGTAGGTATACTGTACAGTACATGTCAGAGAAACAAGCAGTGGGGGTTTATAGTTTATTCATATTGAATAATATTTCATCCATTTACCACATCCGCCTACCTCTCTATCTCTCTCTCCCTCCCTCTATCTCTTCGCTCATCTCAGTAAATCTGAGGTCTTTAAGCCCAAACAATCCATGTGAAGTAGCTACACATTCTCTATCTATTCACCTCCATTCTTCAGAGCAAGTTAACTGTCCTCACCAGTACAGTGCATTTTCAAGGCCCTTCCCACATGAAAAAATATTACTGTTTACTATAAAATACTGCATCACTTACTATAGAATTCCGCAGTAAATTGTAGTGTACTTTAGAATACTATACTACACACTGTAGTATCTCCTGATCATGTGTAATGCATGTGTAAGAATGTTGTAGTATACTGTAGAATACTATAGTAAAACTACAATATACTACAGTCCACAAAAACACTACAGTAAATTCTACAGTAATCTCCACAAAAACACTACAGTAAATTATACAGTAATCTCCACAAAAACACTACAGTAAATTCTACAGTAATCTCCACAAAAACACTACAGTAAATTCTACAGTAATCTCCACAAAAACACTACAGTAAATTCTACAGTAATCTCCACAAAAACACTACAGTCTGCAAAAACACTTCTATGTCAAAGATAATAAAACAAACACTATAGAAATACTACAGTAATGTCCACAAAACACTACAGTAAATACTACAGTAATGTCCACAAAACACTAAAGTAAATACTACAGTAATGTCCACAAAACACTACAGTCTGCAAAAACACTATGTCAAAGATAATAAAACAAACACCAAAGTAAATACTACAGTAATGCCCACAAAACACTACAGTAAATACTACAGTAATGTCCACAAAACACTACAGTAAATACTACAGTAATGTCCACAAAACACTACAGTCTGCAAAAACACTTCTATGTAAAAGATAATAAAACAAAACACTAAAGTAAATACTACAGTAATGTCCACAAAACACTACAGTAAATACTACAGTAATGTCCACAAAACACTAAAGTAAATACTACAGTAATGTCCACAAAACACTACAGTCTGCAAAAACACTTCTATGTCAAAGATAATTAAACAAACACCAAAGTAAATACTACAGTAATGTCCACAAAACACTACAGTAAATGCTACAGTAACTACAGTCCGCAAAAACACTACAGTGCATACTACAGTACAGAAAAGTCAGCAAAAACACTACAGTAATTATTATAGTGTATTTATCAATTGGTCTAGAACAGGCTGCGTGTAGCTGGTTTGAAAAATATTTAAAGGACAGAACACAGTGTTTATTCATTGTTGGTGTTGGTCTGGCTGCATGTAGCTGATAAAAATGGTTGTGTTTTGCATTTCATGTTTTGTGTAATTGACATGTATATACAGTGCATCTGGAAAGTATTCAAACCCCTTCCTTTTTTCCACATTGTGTTACGTTACAGCCTTATTCTACAATTGATTAAATAGTTGTTTTATCAATCTACCCCATAATGAAAAAGCAAAAACTGTTATTTAGAATTTTTTGCAAATTCATTACAAATAAAAAACAAATACCTTATTTACATAATTATTCAGACCCTTTACTATGAGACTCTAAATTTAGCTCAGGTGCTGCATCCTGTTTCCATTGATCATCATTGAGATGTTTCCACAACGCGATTGGAGTCCAGCTGTGGTAAAATCAATTGATTTGACGTGATTTGAAAAGACACACACCTGTCTAAAAAGGTCCCACAGTTGGCAGTGCATGTCAGAGCAAAAACCAAGCCATGAGGTTGAAGGAATTGTCCGTAGAGCTCCGAGACAGGATTGTGTCGAGGCACAGATCTGGGGAAGGATACCAAAACCTTTCTGCAGCATTGAAGGTAACCAAGAACACAGTGGCCTCCATCATTCTTAAATGGAAGAAGTTTGGATCCACCAAGACTCTTCCTAGAACTGGCCACCCGGCCAAAATTAGCAATCAGGGGAGAAGGGCTTTTGTCAGGGAAGTGACCAAGAACCCGATGGTCACTCTGACAGAGCTCTAGAGTTCCTCTGTGGAGATGTGAGAACCTTCCAGAAGGACAACCATCTCCGCAGCACCACCAATCAGGCCTTTATGGTAGAGTGGACAGACATAAGCCCCTCTTCAGTAAAAGGTACATGACAGCTCACATGGAGTTTGCCAAAAGGCACCTAAAGGGCTCTCAGTCCATGAGAAACAAGATTCTCTGTCTGGTCTGATGAAACCAAGATTGAACTCTTTGGCCTGAATGCCAAGTGTCACGTCTGGTGAAAACTTGGCACCATCTCTACGGTGAAGCATGGTGGTGGAAGCATCATGCCGTGTTGATGTTTTTCAGCGGCAGGGACTGGGAGACAAGTCAGGATCGAGGGAAAGATGAACGGAGCAATGTACAGAGAGATCCTCTCAGGACCTCAAACTGGGGCAAAAAACGCCACAAATACAGGTGTGCCAAGCTTGTACCTTTATACCAAAGAAGACTCAAAGCTGTAATCACTGCCAAAGGTGCTTCAACAAAGTACTGAGTAAAGGGTCTGAAGACTTATGTAAATGTGATATTTCTAAAAACCTGTTTTTACTTTGTCGTTATGGGGTATTGTGTGTAGATGGAAAAAAACTATTTCATCAATTTTAGAAGAAGGCCGTAACATAACATAATGTGGAAAAAGTGAAGGGTTCTGTATACTTTCTGAATGTACTGTATAGTGTAATTGTTGTTTATTGGTGTAGGGCAAAAAAGACTGGTCTCAACAAGTGGTCTCAACATGACTCCCTGGCTAATTAAAATTAAACAAATAAAATGGTAACCTCCAAATACTATAGTATTCTACAGTAATATCTGCAAAAATACTACAGTATACTACGGTCCGAAAAAACATTCCAGTCCGCAAAAGCGCATTTTTTTTAAACTATAGTAATACTACAGTATAGTAAACAATATAATTTTTTCATGTGGGTTTGCTTGCTTTCTAATGTTCCTATTTGACTGAGCTCAGAGTGAGAGCTATACTCTATGGTACCCTGTGAATTACCTCTGCCCTGTAAGTAACACACACAGCAAGAGGCCTCTGGCTCTTGGCAAACACCCAAACAAAGAGCAGATGTTAAAGGTTAACAATATCAGAGGCCTCTCATCCATGAACCCAGAATATTAATGCTGTCAGTGAAATGAAAGACATGTGTGTGTGTGTGTGTGTGTGTGTGTGTGTGTGTGTGTGTGTGTGTGTGTGTGTGTGTGTGTGTGTGTGTGTGTGTGTGTGTGTGTGTGTGTGTGTGTGTGTGTGTGTGTGTGTGTGTGTGTCTCTGTCTCTGTCTCTGTCTCTGTCTGTACGTGCATGAGAGATAGAGCATGAGAGAGAGAGAGAGAGAGAGAGAGAGAGAGAGAGAGAGCATGAGAGAGAGCAGAGAGAGAGAGAGAGAAGAAAGAGGTAGAGAGAGAAGAAAGAGGTAGAGAGAGAGAGCATGAGAGAGAGAGAGAGAGAGAGAGAGAGCATGAGAGAGAGCATGAGAGAGAGAGAGAGAGAGGGAGAGAGAGGTAGGGAGAGATAAGAAAGAGGTAGAGAGAGAGAGAAGAAAGAGGTAGAGAGAGAGAAGAAAGGGGTAGAGAGAGAGAAAGAAAGAGGTAGAGAGAGACAAAGTGAGAGATATAAAAGACAATGTTGGGAAAGACAAGAGCAATGTCCGGTCTATGTGTTGTGTCAAGTACTAGGCCAACTACAGCAAGAGCTGTATTATTTGAACTGTGCACTACTTAACTCTACTTCAGGTCAGATACACTCTACATAGTCTGTCCCATCCCACAATTATAGCTGTGCCAGTCCACGTACCAGTCAGACTACACCCCACTCACCCTCAGCCAGCTTGTTGGGTCACTGGCATGTCAGCCTAGAGAGTGAGCACTGCTGGGGCCTATTGAGGAGTCCTGCTTGGCTCACTCTGCACATGCACACACACACACACACACGCACATACACACAGTGCTACATGGTTGTCCACAGAGCCTGCCTCTCTTCTGCCTCCTGCCTGTCCAGTGGCTTTGAACCCCAGCGGCTGGGGTTAATCTTATTTTCCCTGGAGCTCTGAGAGGGAGACTAGGGAGAGCTGCAGTACGGCGTTTATCGCCTTTTTCTCTTTGCGTTAGAGCTGCATGAGAGAGTCTGAGTGGCGTGGGTAATTACAGATCGTGCTTCCGCAGATTGGGCTGGGGAAATTACTCTTCACACACACACACACACACACACACACACACACACACACACACACACACACACACACACACACACACACACACACACACACACACACACACACACACACACACACACACACACACACACTCAGATACTCTCCCACAATCTTACACACACACAAACTCACAAATGAACACACTTACACTTGCACATGCACTCTCTCTTTTACACACACACACACACACACACACATTGATACACACTCTTATACAGAAACACACACACAGATATGATCTTCCCTCACACTCTTCTAAGTCATCTTTTGCTTTCCATTGCGATTCAAAGCAGAGGGAAAACCAATTAAGGGAAGCAATAATAGCGATGTTATATTACAAATGATTAATGTGCTCCTTCAGCTGTTTTTTCTATCTAATCAGCATTCATCTCAAGCCTCCTCGTCGTATTGTCTACTGACATCCAGTCACTAAGCATCCACTCTGTTTGGGCAATGTGTTTTCTGAGACCTCTGAGGATACCGCTTGGCTCTGTTGTCTCACTTCAGAGAGTACACACACGCAACTATGCACGCACACACAAACACTCCCAAACACACACAACCCCCCCACACACACACACACACACACACACACACACACACACACACACACACACACACACACACACACACTCATACACACACACACACACATCCCCCCCACACACACACCTAGACACATTCATCGTCAGCTACACAAACTGAGTGTGTGTCATGGCCAGACTGTGAGCTCACTCCTCTCCCCGGCCAGTCCGTATTGATTACCTGTCGCTCACAGGACTGGATGAGGATGGATGAGGCTGGATGCATAAATTGGCTGCGTTCTGCAGCTTGTCACTGTTATGAGACATTACCCTGGATGTCAGGAGGGATATCCCGCTGAGCCCCCAGGCGATAATGTGCAATTCAACAGGCTTCTCTGCTCTCTTTATCTGTCTGGGGAGGACCTGCCTTGACACACTGCAGCACTATGCAGGCTCTAACTGACTGAAGACAGGGTTTCTCTGTTCAGCTGGTGGTAGAGTATAGCATCCAATAAGGATTAGCACTTATCAGATATAAAACACAAGATTTGAAGACTTGGAGCTGATACCAGTAGTCTTAGAGCTAGCTATAGGTGACACGAACAGCCAAGAAAAACTCTAAATGATCGGCAGGACATTTTTTGTCCCCCCTCTTGAATCACCTAACCTTTAAATGGTTCTAATAGCCCTTCATCTTAATGTAAATGGTATTTGAAGCTAATACATAAAGCACATGTCAACCCCGGTCTCTTTTTTCAGTCTCCTGTTCATTTAAGCTGTGATCGCCCATTAGGCACTGTGAGGGGTAATGGTCTGTCAGAATGACAGAGTAGAACTCTCTCTTAGCTCAGCGGGGAAACTGCAGAGAGCTATGAGACATGGTTTGTGGAACGTGTTCTCTCACTACATGCAGAAAAGGGACGCTTTTCATCTTTGACTATAAGATATTCTACACATCGAATGTGCTGTATAAATTTTGATTTGATTCTCCAAATATTGTACATACAGTACCAGTCAAAGGTTTTAACTGTTGGAAAAAGCATTCCTCATGAAGCTGGTTGAGAGAATGCCAAGAGTGTGCAAAGCTGTCATCAAGGCCAAGGGTGGCTACTTTGAAGAATCTCAAATATAAAATATATTTTGATTTATTTAACACTTTTTTAGTTACAACATGATTCCATATGTGTTATTTCATAGTTTATATCTTCACTATTATTCTACAATGTAGAAAATAGTACAAATAAAGAAAAACCCTTGAGTAGGTGTGTCCAAACTTTTGACTGGTACTGTATATTACATATTGTCTATAGACAGAGCCTACAACATTACCTCAAGTGTTGATTTTGCAAGGAAAAAAAGACTCTGATTTGAATACCATTTAGATCATTTTCTGTAAAAAGTTAGCTGTGACTTTCAGGACTTTTACACTTTGTTTCACATATTACAGCTTGCTCTCTTGTCAACCTCGTCAAATTAAGATGGATGGTATGAGATGCAATAACGTCAATGATGTCAAAAATGAATCACAATTCCAACATGTGTGGTGTATTTAATTGGAAAATGTGGCTCCTGTTACTGCGTCATCACCGCCCACTGATGTTACAGCCATCTGTAAACCTAGCTACCTGGGCATAAGAGTGGGCAGAAAGGGAGAGATGGGGGGGGGGGGGGGGGAGGGGGAACAAGAGAGAGAGCTAAAGAGGGAGGGCAAGAAAGAGAGAGTGGGGGAAGAGGAAAAAGTGAACTGAGAGAGAAATAAAAAGAGAGAAAGTAAGGGAGTGTGAAATGACAAGAATAGGTGGAGACGAGAGAGAAGACAAAACCACAATCATCTATGAGCTCTGAGAAGAATCAAGAAACACCTTCTTAAAAAATAAAAATCAGACAAAAGCAATCCATTCTGTCTATCACGCACGCTGCGCCCTACCAGGAGTGAGGATTGGCATCTGGCGGCGTCGGCAATTAATGTTTGGTTCTGGCTGGGCTCTCCATCACATCCTTGTAATAGCAGCCTGCGTGCAGAGAGAGGCTCAGCAGATGTTACACACAGATTCATTAGTGTCCTGTGTTCCTCATATTGGTCCCCTGGAACCCATCATCTAGAGCATCAGCTATATGATACTATATGACGTCACTAAGGCCACGTCTCAAATGGCACCCTATTCCCTATATTGCAGAACTTTTTGCCAGCACTCATCCCTATCAAGCCATCATCCAGAGCACCGTCGGTATGACACGTCACCAAGGCAACGTCACCTGTTGCCGCCCCCCTGTCATAGAGTATTTCTATATGTTTCATATGAGAGTAGGATGACACGCCCACTTTTATATTCAAGTCATGTCGTCAAATGTCATGACCTTTTATGAGTGTCTATATCTGTTGTCACTGCGTCATGTTCTTGACATCATGATATACATCACTGTACGTGGATGAATGTGATGGGAAGAAGAAGCTCTCCAACCCTGTTCCTGGAGAGATACCCTCTTTTAGGTTCACTACAGCCCCTGTTGTAACTAACCTGATTCATCTTATCAACCAGCTAATTATTAGAATCAGTTGTGCTAGATCAGGGTCGGAGCAGAAACCTACAGGATGGTAGTTTTCCAGGAACCGGGTTGAGAACCCTGCCCACACACATACTGTATGCACGCACACACAGTACATCACTCAGGAGAGTGCAATGGAGAGTGCAATGGCTCCTGTTCCATTACAGAGCTGTCCATCATCCCTAAACAGCCAATCAGCCAGCTTGACTGTGACAGGGCCGACACCCCTGAGGCCCGCGCGACAGATGGAGGAGAGAACCACTAAACATACAACACAGGGAGAGCCCCTCTCTCTCACCAGCGTGATACTACGTCATATACAGTACTGGAATCGTGTTGAGTAATGAAACATGTTGAGCATTTTCATGTAATGGATGGCAGCGGGGGTTAAGTGTGATTTGTAATAGATTTGGTGTGGTTATGTTTGACTGTACGCACATTAATTATAGCAAACCACACCATCACATTGTTACTAATTATCACGTTTCAGGTAAGACTCAGATGCAAACAACGTCGAATTAACAGCAGTTTATTAATCCAACAGGGGCAGGAAAAAGACAGGTCAAGGGTAGGCAGGGGTGAGTAATCCAGATAGGTGGGGCAAAGGTACAGGACGGCAGGCAGGCTCAGGGCGGGCAGAAAAGGTCAAAACTGGGAAACACAATCAAGAGATAGGAACAGAGGGAAACCGCTGTTAGGTTTGACGAAACAAAATTTACTGGCAACAGACAAACAGAGAACACAGATATAAATACACAGGGGATAATGTGAAAGATGGGCGACACCTGGAGGGGGGTGGAGACAATCACAAAGACAGGTGAAACAGATCAGGGTGTGACAGTAATGTGTATTCGTGAACACACCAAGACCCTGATACCCCATGCCTGATCCAGGTTGGTTGTGTACTTTTTGTGTGATGTGTATATTTGTGTACTGTCTGTCTGTCTGTCTGTCTGTCTGTCTGTCTGTGTCTTGTCTGTTTGTCTTCCTCATCAAATACTGAATCAAGGTATTCGCCAAGGATTAGTCCTGACTAAATACACTAAGCTCATTTGGTAATCGAAGTTTCTCCCAATCTCTGGGAGTAATTAACAATGCTAGTGATGAGTCTAATCTAAATGAATGACTGTGGTACTGGGTATAGCATCAATTCTATCAGCTCCACAGAAATGGCTTTTGTTCATGCGTTTAACACTTAGAACAAGCCGTATTTCTCTAATACTCTGCGTACTAACACACTGACACATGTCCACATGTGCACTCGCATACACAGAGAAGCACACTCATACACATTCACACACACAAAAGGGGAAAAATATGGTTCTAAAAAGAGTTCTAAAAGGGTTATTTGGCTCTTCCTATGTGAGAACCTCTTTTGGTTCCATGTAGAACCCTTTTTGTTTCCAGGTACAGTATAACCCTTTTGGGTTCCATGTAGAACCCTTTGTAGAATGGGTTCTACATGGCACCCGAACAGTGTTCTTCCTGGAACCAAAAAGGGTCATTCAAAGGGTTCTCCTATGAGGACAGCTGAAGAACCCTTAAAGGATCTAGATCTAGACACCTTTTTTTTCTAAGAGTGTAGAGTTCAATAGAGAGAGAAGAGAGAGAGAGAAATCCAGATCTTGCAGAGAAACAGAGACTCTAATAGAATCCACTTCATTTCAATTGCTGCAGCGAGTGATAAACAATCCAAATAATGTCCCTGAAGTGGCCTAATCTTTTTAGGAGGGAAGGAAAGGGGGATGAGGAGGGAAGAGGGGAAGAAGGGTGAAGAGAGTCCTTAATTTCATCAAAATGGTGGCCGACTGAATGGAGGTGCCTGTCAATGCAGCATGCTGGTAAGAAATGACCCTCTCCCTCATCCGATTACACATCACACCAACCCACACCTCTCCCCCACATCCCATCCACCGCTCCCCACCTCTCCCCCACATCCCATCCACCGCTCCCCCACCTCTCCACCCTAATGACAAAACTCAATTACTCCACAAAAAAAAGAGTCACAGAAAACGACTTTGTCTGCTGCTGGATTGTTTGTGTGTGTTCGTGTGTGTGTACGTAGGCTACAGCATATGTGTGTCTGCGTGTCCAAACTGCTAATTATGATAATTTGTGAATGTCTACTCACTATCCACTCAACATATCTTCCCTTTTCAATAGATTATACACTGAGTATACAAAACATTAAAAACACCTGCTCTTCCATGTCATAGACTGACCAGGTGAAAGCTACGATTGCTGATTGATGTCACCTGTTAATCAGTTTAGATGAAGGGGTTGAGATGGGTTAAAGAAGGCTTTTTAAGCCTTGAAACAATTGAGACATGGATTGTGTATTATGTGCCATTCAGAGGGTGAATGGGCAAAACAAAAGATGTAAGTGCCTTTGAATGGGGTATGGTAGTAGGTGCCAGGCACACCGGTTTGTGTCAAGAACTGCAATGCTGCTGGGTTTTTCACACTCAGTAGTTTACCGTGTGTATCGAGAATGGTCCACCACCCTAAGGAACACTTTCTACACCTTGTACAGTCCATGCCCCGACGGGGGGTGCAACTCAGTATTGAGGTGTTCCTAATGTTTGGTATGTCCCTGTTTTTTTGTCATCCAAACTGTAGACTGAATAATTTAGTTGTCATAAAATGTTCAGGTTCCTTTGCTCCTGCATTAACAAGGAAAGCCACTCTGTTTGCATGTGCCCTCTCTTCCACCAGGAAGTGATGGCATGACTAATTTATCAGAGGATGCCACACATACCGTATGTCCTGCTGAGTGTTTTGGATTTTGGAAGCCTGACCGGCCATGTGTACTACTACATACCCTTTAGATGTATGAACAATAAAAAAAAACGTTTGTTTTATTACAATTGGAAAGATTGAATATGCTTCGTTTCCACAGTATGTGGTGTGGTTGAATCATTGAATGTCAAACAGGGTTCAGGAGGGATTCCCAGTTGAACGTGTGGGGAGTTGTTTTGGGAAGCTGGAGGCAGGAGGTAGCCTAGGGGGAGAGAGAGACAGAACTTCCTACTCATACTGCCGGGTAACTCATACTGCCGGGTAACTCATACTGCCGGGTAACTCATACTGCCGGGTAACTCATACTGCCTGGTAACTCATACTGCCGGGTAACTCATACTGCTGGTCCATGGAGGTTCTTTTCACGGAAGGAAAAAGTGTGTGCGTGTATGTGTGTGAGAGAGTCAGTGAGTGTGTGAGCATGCATGTGTGCGCATGCCTATGTGCACTTTAATTTGCGAGTGTGAGGTAGGGAGAGTTGTGACACAGGTTGACTATGACTGTCAGCAGGTTAGCACTTAGCACCTACAGAAGTCTAACTGCCTTGGTTGATGGAATGGCATATATGATAGCTGGAGGGCATCCTTCCTTCGTGTTTCTATTTTCTCACTACTGTAACATTTTCAGCCTTTCAGCTGTAGCTGCCCTCAGACACATCAATCAATGATCAAAATACGAAACCGGGGTTTAAGCAGAGTATGAAGCAGGGGTGAAAGGCAAGGCAGGGTTAGCAGTGGGAGTCCAGGAGCTGTTTCTGGAATCATCCACAGAGACAGAGAGTGTGAATGGAGGTAAGGGCCATCTCACTCAATGGACCCTTTCTCTCCCCTTATCCCCTGTCGTTGAAAAGAGCAGGCGGTGACATCACTGCATTCTCAACCACTGCGCGTGAATGAATGTAGGGTGGAAGCAGCTTAAGATTTCTAAGGAGCACGATTCTTGTTCAGATTCCAGTCATGTGTCACATATATTTCATTGTAAGAGGGTATCTTTTTGTGTGTGGGTCCTTGTATTTGTTTGAGTAGCTATGTGTACAGTAATGCATTTTTTGTACTTTGAGTGTTCCTATTTGTGTGAATGGGTAAGTTTGACTTTGCATGTCTATGTTTTGTGTAGTAGCAGTGTGACCAGAAACCTTCTCCAGTCTAATCCTCACCTCAAACGTGTGATGTTGCTATTGGATTCTTTTTGAGCCTTCTGGAAGGAACATTCTGGCATGTTCTTTTATATTAATGTTCTCTTTAATGCATTTCACTGATGATAAGATTTGAAAGCCCTAGAGGCGCTCGCTCTGCTCTGTGCAGGGAGGGAGATCCAGTGATATGGAGGAGTCAAGCAAGCCAACCGCCAGGCAGACAGGCAGACAGGCAGGCAGGCAGAGAGATATAACTGAACTGCTGTAGATCCACCTGTCACTAGCTTCCTCCGTCCCAAGATACTACTGTGGTCCCTGGAGGCTAGCAGAGTAGAAGAGCTGGTAGCCACATGTACTGAAGCACTGTTGTTGTCTTTGTAGCACTTATTGTAGTCATATAGGTTGTGGTGGTAGTAGTAGTAGTAGTAGTAGTGGAGGTTTGCTCTGGTAGTGCACTTTATTAAAACAAGTATACTTTCATTTTAAATAACCTTTATCTAACCACACAAGTCAGATATGAACAAATTATTCTTTACAATGATGGCCTGGCAAACGAGTAATACACACAATCATCAATACATCAATACATCTGCCAATACACTCCCCCATGCACTGGCACAGATCTGTCAGCATTCAAACACTAAAGCTCTATCACACAAAAAAAAAGGTACAGTATGTTACCATAAATTCCAAAGAAACTTTGGTTTAACAGTACATTACTTTGGTTTATTTGGAATTTACAGTAATATACTGTACATTTTGTATAGTAACTAACTGTCTGCCAGTAAGTTACTGTAAAAACAACATGATTCTTTTTACTGTGTATATATATAGATGCTGTTGGATATTTTGCATTCACCCCATTACAAAGCTGGCAGTGTGAGAGAGAAGAGCATTGGCTCCCTCTAGTGTTCAGACTGAGCACAGTCAGTGCTTGGGGGAAGCCCTTGAAGGCTCACTGAACATTTGGGTATGTCCCTAAGATTCACCAACCTTCTCTGCACGCTTTAAAGCTTAAAAGGTCAGTCTTCTTAACAGGTTCAGTGGCTAACCCCTCCCTGCCCCTCAGCCCCTTTTATCATTATGCTCTCTCCCAGTCTCTCTGATTTAATTAAGCAAGTGACATTTTCCAAGGACTGTATGAGAAATAATGTAAGAGGAGAACCATTAGGAACCGATGATAGGGATAAAAGGAAAGTGGGAAAGAGGGAAAGAGAGGGGGACAAGGGAGAAAGACAGGGGGAAGTGTGTGGTAATTATGAGAGAGAGAGATGCAGATAGAAAAACTGTCAAACTGAGAACACAGACCCCAGTTTGAACAGGATAAACCCAGCTAGTATTTGCTCCTGTTCTGCCACATCCCTCCATGGAGCTGACTGTGGTCCTGGAGCCACCAGCCACGATGCAGCCAGCCACTCCTTTTTACTGCAGTGCAGTCAGCAGTTAGTTTGGCCAAAGTGTTTTTCTTTGACAAGGAAAGTTCCAGAATCCTCAACAAGCAGGGGACTAATCTTACTGGCTGTGTGAGTCTGGGAGGCCGGCTCTGACTCCTTCAGCACCACTGGGCTTTCTTCTCCAGGATCAAACAGGAACAGGAAGTGAGTGACTTGAAGAGAAATAGAAATAATAAAAGCTCACAGGCGTCAAGAAAGAAAAATACAGCCCAACTTCACAAGATAGAAGTCCTGCTTAGTTCTGGCTCATGAATGTCATTTTCATTTATTTTTATTTGTGTGTGTGCCTGTGTGTCTGTGTGTTCAGAGAAGAGGGGTGAGGGTGAATTAGAATGCATCTGTCTGATGTCTGAAAAACAAATAATGCCATTAGTGAGACAGGGGCATTCTTTGCCAGTTCCTCAAAGATGAATGGAGGTGTCACTGCCCCAACACACACACACCACATATACCCACTCTGCTGATTAAGCCCTGTGTAGGGACCAGACCAGGTGAGGCTCTGTCACATCTGGGGATGATTAAACTGTAAAACGCTCCAATTAGGATTTAGACTGATCTGTCTCCCATGCCTCACTAAATGACTAGCTCGCTTTCTCACTCCTGCCAAACTCTGATGTTTCTTTCTTTCTCTCTCTCACTCCCTTTCTCTCTTCCTTTCTTTATCTCTCTCTCTCTACCCCATTCCCTTTCACTCTCCCTCTCTGCCTCTCTCTCGCTCTCTGCAGGTGATTAAAATACTCAGCGACCTCTCTCCGTCCATCTCTCTGATGCCCAACACTGAAGTGGGTCATGAATCAAATTAATCTGTACAACAGGTTAGATTGAACTGCATTGTCAAGGCTGGGGGAAAGAACACACAACACCTAACAGGATGCCATAGCATGGTAAACTGTCTGTACAGTGTAGAATACTGTTTTTGAGAAATGACAGAGCGGAATGAGTTTTAGTGAAAGGGCAGCAGAACGAGATGAGTGAGGGAGGGAAATGGAGGGAGGCGGGATAAGGAGAGAACGAAATGGGGGAGGGAGAGAAAGAGGAAGAGAGATTGAGGGATAGAAAGGGAGATGCAGAGAGAAAGAGAAACGTACAGATTCATAAGCAGAGGGTGAACAGGGAGGTGTTATTTCTCTGCCTAATACTTCTTTATCCTCCTAACCTCAGAAGGAGGCATGACAACAGCTGTGCTACATAGAAGGACAACTATTCATTTGAACATAATTAAGCTCACTCTACCAAGGGAATTAGCTGTAATGAAGGAAAGAGAGAGGCATGAATATCATGAACAAACTCAACACCACAGAGATCCTATCAAATATGTATAGTCTATGTAAAGTCAACACAAGCGAACTTCTGCAGTGAAAATCCAAAACAGTGGCTACTGTTGCTGAGTCCAAAATACTTTTCTTTCTCTGTACTTTTTCCATTTCATTATTAATGTTTTATTTATCATATTTGTAAATGATTGTTTTTTCGCCTTAAGCCAGCTCGAAAAGCAGAAGGCTGCATGTTTTGGTCTTTTGAATCGGCCGGATTTCCATCTCATTTGAGATTAGCAAAGAAGAGCTCTTTTGGATTAGCTTAGTTCCTCTCTCCCTCCTCTCTCTCTACCCTCTCTCTCTTCTCTCTCTCTCCTCTCACTCTATCCTCTCACTCTCTCCTCTCTCTATCCCCTCTCTCTCTCCTCTGTCTCTCTCTCCCTCCACCCTGACACACACTGATAAGGAAAGCCAGAACCCAACAGTCAAAGAAGCACAGGAGTCGGGAGAAATGCCTTTTTTTCTAAATGGTTAAGACTTTTCCAGTTAGTTTTCTCATGTACCCCTGATGATTAGTGGAGGGAGAGAGACAGACACAGAGAGAGTAGGGGGGAGAGGGGAGATAGAGAGAGAGGAGAGACAACAGTGGAGTGAGTATGGACAAAGTGCTGCTGTCATAGGAGAAGTGTGTGAGAGAGCACACTAGAGAGAACAGAGGACACTTGTTTAACCTAGCAGGACACCTGTTGTGATTTCCACTTGACTAAGAAAACCTTCTCTCCCTGTCATAGAGAACAGGCCTATCTTCAAATACACTCTGTCTCTCAGGGACAACCTGTAAACATCAAATCAAATCAAACCAATTTGCATTTGTCACATCCGCCAAATACAACAGGTGTAGTAGATCTTACAGTGAAATGCTTACTTACTACAAGCCCTTAACTTCTTGATGCACCCAAGCCGTTAGCGGGATCATTTTTGTCAACATCTGCTGAATTGCAGAGCGCCAAATTCAAATTAAATTACTAAAAATATACAATTTTCATGAAATCACAAGTGCAATATAGCAAAACACAGCTTAGCTTGTTGTTAATCCACCTGGCGTGTCAGATTTCAAAAAAGCTTTTTTCGGCAAAAGCATACCAAGCGTTTATGTAAGGACATCTCTCTCAGTAGACAAAACATTACAAACAGCTAGCAGCCAAGTAGATTGGTCACGAAAGTCAGAAAAACAATCTAATGAATCGCTTACCTTTGATGATCTTCAGATGTTTGCACTCACGAGACTCCCAGTTACACATTAAATGTTCCTTTTGTTCCATAAAGATTATTTTTATATCCAAAATACCTCCATTTGGTTGGCGCATTATGTTCAGAAATCCACAGGCTCGAGCGGTCACGACGTCGCAGACGAAAATTCCAAATAGAATCCGTAAAGTGTGTAGAAACATGTCAAACGTTTTTTATAATCAATCCTCAGGTTGTTTTTACAATATATAATCGATAATATTTCAACCGGGACTGTAGCTTCTTCAATAGGAGAGAGAGAGAAATGTCTGCTCCAAGCTGTTGCGCATGCAAAACGCTGCTGACACCCAGCCATACAATGACGCGATGTGATCTTTCTCGCTAATTTTTCGAAATAAAAGCCGGAAACTATGTCTAAAGACTGTTCACACCATGTGGAAGCCATAGGAAATGGAATCTGGTTGATATCCCTTTAAATGAAGGGAAGGCAGGCAATGGAACAGAGAGCTTTCAGGAAAAGGTTTTCGCCTGCAATATCAGTTCTGTTATACTCACAGACAATATTTTGACATTTTTGGAAACTTTAGAGTGTTTTCTATCCTAATCATATGCATATTCTAGATTCTGGGCCTGAGAAATAGGCAGTTTCATTTGGGTACGTTTTTCATCCAAACATCAAAATACTGCACCCTAAACTCAAGAGTTTAACCAACGATGCAGTTTCAAGATAAATAAGTGTTAAGAAAAAAATAGATAAGTAAACATTAGTCGAGGTAATTGAGGTAATATGTACATGTAGGTAGAGTTAAAGTGAATATGCATAGATAATAAACAGAGAGTAGCAGCAGCATAGAAGTGGGGGTGGGGGGGGACAATGCAAATAGTCTGGGTAGCCTGTCAATCACTCATGGGTCTCTCTGAGTGAACAAGTTCAAGTCATCATGGGAAGTGGGAGTATTAACAGTTCTTTTGTATGAAAACCCTTCTCTATTTTTGAAATATTTAACAATAGCACACAAGGAATTGAGTGAATCAGCCCCTAATGCACCAAAGCCAGCTCAGTGGACCTGGTCTGAAATAAAAGCCATCTAAAGGGTACTGGGTTGACAGGGGGGCACGCTGATGTTATAACAGATGCATCAGTGTGAATGCGTGTGTCTGATACAACAGTCCCTATAAACGGGATGCTTGGGAAGGTATAATCATAGGCAATATAAATGCTAAATCTGTGATGGAGTGGGAGAAGGAAAGAGGAGAAAGAGAGAATGTGTGTGTAAGTCCTGCAGAGGGCCTCTAATTAGGGCCTGATCCTATTAGAGATGACAGAGAGGGACTGGAGCAGCATGCCGATCAAAGTCAGCGTTGAAGTTAGAACACTTAGTGACCACAGAACCACCACGATTCAAATGATAGCCATGCACGGCATACTATAGACCCTATCAGTCCATGAAAGCAAGGATTTGGTTTAATGACAGTATCAACACTCAAGTCAAGCTGCCTTGGTCAGGGTTAATGGGCCTTCTTCAGTCTCTGAAAGCTGTGAGGCAAGATAGCCAGACCTACCAATCACACTGATTGGTTTTCTATAGGCCCTTGGGCCCATGTTATATCAGTAGTTTAATTTTCTTGAAGCCTTTATGTCTTAGTTTATGAGTGCAGTACCAGTCCATTCCCTGCCAAAGTCCAAATAGACTGTTTGTGCTCTCACCGCCTATTGGTCAGAAGAAGAGATGAAGTATTGCTCTGTTTCTTTACTAGCCAACTCACTCATAATAAAACTAAATTGCAAATGCTTCTTTGCAATGGCGAACGTGCATGAAGGTGGCAGAACGTAGATATGGCGTCATTGTTTTAGCACTATTCATAGAGTTTTTAAATCTACGGCGTGTTACATGGTTCAATGCACCAATAATGCACAATCTACCTTTTCATTTATTTATTTTTATTGTCGTCGTCTCGGACCAAAATTGGGATCATGTTAACTGTGCTAAGGACCATACAAAAAAGAGTAACAGAGGGCAATGTACTTTACAGTGAACTTAGCAAACGAGAGAATTGTGTGAAGTGCATGGTGGCCACCATCTTCATGCACCTCCACTATTGGTACACGATTGCATCTGTGACCCCCCTTTTACTCCAGCCACCTTCCACCCTGCCTCATCCCCTACCGGTGTCATTATAAAGTGGAGAGCTCAACGCACAATGGCTGGTCTTTGGGAGGTGAGGAGTAAAGAGGTGTGTAATTATACAGGGCTTTGATTACCTCTCGTTGTGAGTGGAGCGGCCCGTTCAATAGCCATTACATGGAGACACTCTCCTGGCCGCTGGCTAATAGCCATGCCTCCATTCCCACTCAGAGAACACAGAGGGAAGGGAGGAAGCAGACAAAAGACAGGGACTCACAGCAGTATACTGTTTAGTGTTCAGATACCCCTACTATGCAGTGATCGATCTGGGCTGGGATAAACCCACTGCTGGGTTGGGATACACACTCACACTCACACACATGTGCACAGGCACATACACAGACAGCAGAAGTGACAAATAACTTCACTGCCAAGACATCAATAGAGTTTTTTGTATACATGTTTTTATTATTAGCTAGTGTTAATGTTAGTGTGAGTTGTAATAGTTGATAATAGTATAGGCAGGGATAATTGTGGAAGTTGGTTTTCAGGGTTTTCTAGCATGTTTCTGCAGCACTAACACATTGAAGTGACATGCTATTATGTCTGCAGTATTTCTGTAGAGGAATTTGAGAAGGGGGTATATGGAGACCCTTATGCAGTCTCTCTGCAGTGTGGTGGCAGTTAGTGCAGTAGTTGTGAATGATCATTGGACCCTGGCTGTCGCAGTGGCATGGCAGCATTAATGGAGTGTTATCAGAAAGGCCCTACCACCTGCAGTTATTCTGAAACCCTGCCTGCCTCCTTGCCTGCCTGCCTTACTGCCTGCCTTACTGGATGCCTGCCTGCCTGCCTGCCTGCCTGCCTGCCTGCCTGCCTGCCTGCCTGCCTGCCTGCCTGCCTGCCTGCCTGCCTGCCTGCCTGCCTGCAATCAACCTGCTGTGGAAACTCCAATGTCATTGTTTCTCCAGCTTAATTTTCTTTCTCCTATTCTTTCCAGTTCAGAAAAAAACTGTAACGCAATCACACACCCACACACTCACACACACCCACACACACACACACACACACACACACACACACACACACACACACACACACACACACACACACACACACACACACACACACACACACACACACACACACACACACACACACACACACTCTTCAGATGTCGGCTTTTCTCCCACCTCAGTGTGTTGGTCTTTGATAAAGACCTGTTACCAGGGCAACACAGACCTAATTCACAGGCTGAGAAGCGTCAGACACTAACCCCTGCAGGAAAGTGAGGGGAGGAGAGTAAAAAAAGAGGGGGGGAAAAGAGCAAGAGAGACAGTTAATTACAGAATGCAAATTATGTTGTCAGAACAGTAAAAAAAGTTTTGCCTGCCTTCCTGCTCCTCCTTTCAAAGCAGGTTTAATAAGCCTTGTGCACGCACACACGCACGGATGAACGCATGCATGCACATACGCACGCACACATGCTCACACACATTCCTTTTACATACACACACACACACACCTGTCAGTGGGCCCTCTGCATGAAAATGAATCTCCAAATGATGAACAGAACCATCTCTCCCCAGCCCGAGCGTGAAAGAGTCATTCACGCAAAGTAGGAAGTCACAGAAGATGCGAGGTCGAAGAAATCTCTTGTGTTGAACAACAATCGGCCCCAGGGTTACTTTAAAGTGACAGAAGTGGTGTGGGTGTTGTGCAAGCATGAGTCAGATGTCCATCTATTTATTTACGGCCATCTGTGTGTAATATGTATGCCTGATGAAAAAGTCTTCACAGGTAGTAAACTCAGGTTCTTCACTAACATCAAAGGTGAATTATCCTACCTCATTTTGCTGGGGGTGAAAGAGGAAGCAGGTGTTTACTTCATTTGTGGAACTTGTTCAAAGTGTTCATTTAGTAGGTCAAAATGAATTCATGGGCCATGACAGCTCCCACTGACACTTTCTCACGTCTACAAATCAGACATGCTTTTTGATTGGGTAAAACTTAAATGCTGTGACTTTAACTGTGTGAGAGCACTGTTCAGTCTGTTTGCCTGTTTTGGCATGGCCCTTTATTTAAAGCAAGTGTTATTTGTCAGTTTAAGTGGGTATAGATCCCTGTGTTTCTTGCAGATTTCCTGTGAAGTTAAATCAATGGAATTACATGGAGCCAGAGTCACAACCCCCATTCATCTTCCTGTACCGCCACTGGCCCCACAGACTCACTATACTTCAGTATTCACCAGCAGCCCTCTGTTCAGCAGCTCTTTAGTCTTCACAGAGCTCTGGAGAGTTGGGAACAAAAAATAAAAAGAGATAACAATTTAAGAGGAGGGGTTTGCAAACCCCCCCACCGAGCCCCTTGTCCCCCACCCTCCAGTCTACCATCCCTACACGTTATCTTAATTGTACATGACAGGCAGCTCCTAAATCCAAACAAATCAAAGAGATCAACACATTCATTTTAAATTGGCAATCCCATGCAGGCAGATAGGAATCTCTAATTACTTATGCTAATATGGAGGCGATAGAGACAGGGAGAGAAGCAGAGGGAGTGATCAAGTTAAGAGAGGCGAGGAAGATGGTTGGAGAGCTGAGGACGATGCTAATATGGAGAGGTGAGGAGGGGGGAAGAAGAGGGTTGATGAGAAGAGGTTAGGGGTGAGGAGAGAGGAGAGAAGGGGAGGAGGGGAGAGAGGGAGAGAAGCAGAGTAATAGAATAAAGGAGTGAGGAGAGAGGAGTGAAGACTAGAGAGGAGAGAAGTAGAGGGAGTTAGAGAGAGGCGGGTGAGGAGGGAAGTGAGGTGATGAGAGAGGAGTGAAGACTAGAGAGGGGAGAGAGGTGTGAGGAGAGAGGAGTGAAGACTAGAGAGGGGAGAGAGGTGTGAGGAGAGGAGTGAAGACTAGAGAGGGGAGAGAGGAGTGAGGAGAGAGGAGTGAGGAGAGAGGAGTGAGGAGAGAGGAGTGAAGACTAGAGAGGGGAGAGAGGAGTGAGGAGAGAGGAGTGAGGAGAGAGGAGAGAGGAGTGAAAATTAGAGAGGGGAGAGAGGAGTGAAGACTAGAGAGGGGAGAGAGGAGTGAAGACTAGAGAGGGGAGAGAGGAGTGAAGACTCGAGAGGGGAGAGAGGAGTGAGGAGAGAGGAGTGAGGAGAGAGGAGTGAGGAGAGAGGAGTGAAGACTAGAGAGGGGAGAGAGGAGTGAGGAGAGAGGAGTGAGGAGAGAGGAGTGAGGAGAGAGGAGTGAAGACTAGAGAGGGGAGAGAGGAGTGAAGACTAGAGAGGGGAGAGAGGAGTGAAGACTAGAGAGGGGAGAGAGGAGTGAGGAGAGAGGAGTGAGGAGTGAGGAGAGTGGAGTGAGGAGAGAGGAGTGAAGACTAGAGAGGGGAGAGAGGTGTGGGGGAGGAGAGAGAGGAGAGAAGTAGAGGGAGTTAGAGAGAGGAGTGAAGGGGAGGAGGGGAGAGAGGTGTGGGGGAGGAGAGAGAGGAGAGAAGTAGAGGGAGTTAGAGAGAGGAGTGAAGGGGAGGAGGGGAAAGAGGTGTGGGGGAGGAGAGAGAGGAGAGAAGTAGAGGGAGTTAGAGAGAGGCGGGTGAGGAGGGAAGTGAGGTGAGGAGGAAGGAGTGAGGAGAGAGGAGTGAAGAGTGGAGAGAGGGATAAGGGAGAAAAGGGAGAGGGAGAGAAGTAGAAGGAGTTAGAGAGAGGCGGGTGAGGAGGGAAGTGAGGTGAGGAGGAGGGAGTGAGGAGAGAGGAGTGAAGACTAGAGAGGGGAGAGAGGTGTGGGGGAGGAGAGAGAGGAGAGAAGTAGAGGGAGTTAGAGAGAGGCGGGTGAGGAGGGAAGTGAGGTGAGGAGGAGGGAGTGAGGAGAGAGGAGTGAAGAGTGGAGGGAGGGATAAGGGAGAAAAGGGAGAGGGAGAGAAGTAGAAGGAGTTAGAGAGAGGCGGGTGAGGAGGGAAGAGAGATGAGGAGGAGGGGGTGAGGAGAGGCGGATGTTACGTTTGGTGTATCACTGAGGGTGTATTCTAATGAAATATTAATCTTTGCGACGTAACGGCCTGACTAGAGGCAGACCTGTCTCTCCCAGCCCAGTGCAGTACAGTACAGTGAGTCCCCAGCGAGGAGTGGAGCAGAAGCCACATAGAGGTAATTACTGTTATCTCAGGCCTGCTTTATTAACATGTGTCCTCAACAGAATGAACAGAGAAGTTTAACTCGCCCTTTGGCTCAGACCTGATACCAGCCTCGATAGATTGACAGAAAATTATTACCGAACTGAAAACCAAATGGTTCTTCTTCCATTCTTATCTCACTCACTGGAAAAAGGAGAAATAAAGATATATTTTTTAAACTAACACCCACTCACACACTACCTAGGGAGATGACATCTCCTCAGATAGACAGATAGAGGAAGGAGAGAGAAGATGAAGTGCCAGGACGAAAGAAAAGAGGAGAGAAATTGAGGATAGACATAGGAAAGAGAGAGAGAATAGGAAGCAGATGGAAAAGAATAGGGGAAGAGAGGACGGTACGAGATGGAGAGAGAGACGTGGAGAGAGGAGAGGATGGAGATTAACAAAGAGATCTTGCTGCTGTAGAGACGAGAGAGAGAGTAGATGGAGAGAGGAAATCATAGAGATAGAGAATAAGAGGGAAACCGTAGAGAAAGCACATATTGGGTCTTGTCTGTACCAACAGCCAGTAATTACACGCCAATCATCCTCCCGCAGGCCAGCGTGGGGATTAACTAAGCAGGGAAATGGTGGGAAATGTTCTATTAAAAAATGTATTAAATAACCAATACTATTTCCCCTTCCAGTGGGAGCATTGAAGGGGCAGCAGATGGATTGGTTGAGGTGGTCCACCATTGGGAGCAACGACAGGGCGGAAGTGGATTGGTCGACCTATGGGCGCAAATCGGATTGGATGTGGTCGCCCACCATTGGGAGCAACGGCAGGGCTGGAAGTGGATTGGTCGATTTAGGGGCGCAAATTGGATTGGATGTGGTGGTCCACAATTGGGAGTGTGGGAGGGGCGGGAAACAGATTGGAAGTGGTTGGCCAGTGTGAGCATCGGAGGGGCGGGAACTTGATTGGTGGTCCACCATTTGGAACATTGAAGGTATGGGAACTGGATTGAATGTAATGGCAGTCTATCATGGGCATCTAAATGGATAACATTGGCTGGATTGGTTGTGCTGGTTGGTCTTTTGAAGTAAAAATAAGAAAAGGCTGGGCTGATTTTAAACTGGCTGGCCAATTGCTTTGAGACTGCAGCAACCAAATGTATCTATTGAGGTTGCTCCTGCAGGTCGAGACAGTGTTTTGTGGTGTTATTTTGAAGGTTTGTATAGGCGAGGGTGAAACTCATTGACCTGTGGCCAGCACCACATCTCAGTGTGTAAATAGAAAACACCATTTAGCTATTGTACCACTACCTACCAGTATGATGCCCTGTCAGACAGAGACCCAGGTCTGATTCTGCCCTGCGGTATGATGGGAAATGTCAGCTATGATAACACCTTTTCAGAGGAGAAGAAACCACATCTGATTGGTGATGCAGTCCATATATCTGCTACATGATCTATCTGTCAAGGCCTTCACCCACAGAATAATACCCAGCAGACATACATCACACTTCTGTTAGCATAAGGTCAGGTGTCCATCAAATGGCTGAAAAACACTGGTTGGTGTGATTAAAACCATGCATGTTTGACCTGACAAAGATCCATTGTGGAGCAAAACATTGTCACAATTAAAATGTGGTATTAGGAGTTGAATATAGTGTGCAGGCCTTTTTGTCCTTGACCATGATCTAACCACTAAAAGGTTTAATTATGAACACTGAGTTGGTCTTTCTCTGAATGAGCAGGTGGAAGACAGCCCTTTGGGGCAGCCATACTCAGAGCTCTGACACCTCCTTGCAGTAGCAAGGTGACCCTGAGACGCCTCTCTGTGACAACATGTAACCTCCCCAGTATCTAATGTACACGTTGAGAACCCAGTGCCCACGTATTAACCAATCCATTATGATCCTCATCACCGTGGCGACAGGTCGTCAGACTGGCCCTGGAAAGGCGTTATTAAACCAGGTAATTGCCGAATAATTAGACCCGTTGTTTGTTGGCACGTCACTGGTGTATGTTAATGCCTTTCTGCCCACCCCACAGCGTGATTTATGACTCCATAATTTATATCACACACACTTTCTCGCACACACACACACTCTACCACTCTAATCACGTTTTCTCGGCCCCCATTACTGCAGCTCCATTAATGGCAGAGCTGAATGGTGTTGGTGGAAGACGTTTGAGAGAAAAATTATACAAAGACAAAGGAGATAAAACCTGCTTGATTTGTGTTTGTTTCCTGAATGTATTGTGACCAAATGTTATTTGTTCTTCTGCTTATAAAGTGAAGAGCGCATATTGTACTTTTTAGATCAAATAAATGAATGTACAGGGTGCTTTTCTCAACCCCAGACCTTGACATTCCATAGCAATGTCCTTTCTTTCTCTCATTTCTGTCTTTTCTTCGTTCTTTCTTTCTCATATTGACGTGTCTTGTGTGGGTGACTCATGTGTACAATAGAGATATTTTGACCATAAGATCTCCATGAATCCAAGTATGAATGAATGTACCTGAGCAGCATATCCAATAGTCTATTCAATTACTGAATGCTGTATATGAATGTACAACAACTGACAGGAAGGACATTGCTAGGTCATTAAAGAATGTAGCCTCCTGAACGGCAGATAGAAAATATGTCATTTTATAGTACAGCTCTAATGACAGGTGCAGTCCTCCCTCTTGTTAAATGTAGACAATTACAGGTATTTCTCTTTTTACCTGGAGCTTCCACAGCTCAATTTGAGAGCTGGTTTTAGAAGAGAGAGCATCATTCAAATCATATTGCTGTCCTCTTTCTCTTTTCCGTCATCTTCACTCTTCTACTATGAGATACAGCCCACTTTTCTTATTACGCACCAATCATCTTCTACTATGAGATACAGCCCACTTTTCTTATTACGCACCAATCATCTTCTACTATGAGATACAGCCCACTTTTCTTATTACGCACCAATCATCTTCTACTATGAGATACAGTCCACTTTTCTTATTAAGCACCAATCATCTTCTACTATGAGATGCAGTCCCCTTTTCTTATTACGCACCAATCATCTTCTACTATGAGATACAGCCCACTTTTCTTATTAAGCACCAATCATCTTCTACTATGAGATACAGCCCACTTTTCTTATTACGCACCAATCATCTTCTACTATGAGATACAGCCCACTTTTCTTATTACGCACCAATCATCTCCTACTATGAGATACAGCCCACTTTTCTTATTACGCACCAATCATCTTCTACTATGAGATACAGCCCACTTTTCTTATTACGCACCAATCATCTTCTACTAGTCCAATTTTCTTATTATGCACCAATCATCTTCTACTAGTCCACTTTTCTTATTATGCACCAATCATCTCCTACTAGCCCACTTTTCTTATTAAGCACCAATCATCTTCTACTAGTCCAATTTTCTTATTAAGCACCAATCATCTTTTACTAGTCCACTTTTCTTATTACGCACCAATCATCTCCTACTATGAGATACAGCCCACAGCACCAATCATCTTCTACTATGAGATACAGCCCACTTTTCTTATTACGCACCAATCATCTTTTAATGCTTAAAAACAACTTAAACTTCAACCAGTAAAATGGCTGGCAAAATTTTGTTACAGCATATATCAATGACCGTTAGCATTCTAGCGAATACAATTGCTGCATCCATCCAAGTATGAATGAATGTACCTGAGCAGCATATCCAATAGTCTATTCAATTACTGAATGCTGTATATGAATGTACAACAACTGACAGGAAGGACATTGCTAGGTCATTAAAGAATGTAGCCTCCTGAACGGCAGATAGAAAATTCTTGTTAAATGTAGACAATTACAGGTATTTCTCTTTTTACCTGGAGCTTCCACAGCTCAATTTGAGAGCACCAATCATCTTACTATGAGATACAGCCCACTTTTCTTATTACGCACCAATCATCTTCTACTATGAGATACAGTCCACTTTTCTTATTAAGCACCAATCATCTTCTACTATGAGATGCAGTCCCCTTTTCTTATTACGCACCAATCATCTTCTACTATGAGATACAGCCCACTTTTCTTATTACGCACCAATCATCTCCTACTATGAGATACAGCCCACTTTTCTTATTACGCACCAATCATCTTCTACTATGAGATACAGCCCACTTTTCTTATTACGCACCAATCATCTTCTACTAGTCCAATTTTCTTATTATGCACCAATCATCTTCTACTAGTCCACTTTTCTTATTATGCACCAATCATCTCCTACTAGCCCACTTTTCTTATTAAGCACCAATCATCTTCTACTAGTCCAATTTTCTTATTAAGCACCAATCATCTTTTACTAGTCCACTTTTCTTATTAAGCACCAATCATCTTCTACTATGAGATACAGCCCACTTTTCTTATTACGCACCAATCATCTTCTACTATGAGATACAGCCCACTTTTCTTATTATGCACCAATCATCTTCTACTATGAGATACAGCCCACGTTTCTTATTAAGCACCAATCATCTTCTACTATGAGATACAGCCCACTTTTCTTATTACGCACCAATCATCTTCTACTATGAGATACAGCCCACTTTTCTTATTATGCACCAATCATCTTCTACTATGAGATACAGCCCACGTTTCTTATTATGCACCAATCATCTTCTACTCGTCCACTTTTCTTATTATGCACCAATCATCTTCTACTAGTCCACTTTTCTTATTAAGCACCAATCATCTTCTACTATGAGATACAGCCCACGTTTCTTATTAAGCACCAATCATCTTCTACTATGAGATACAGCCCACTTTTCTTATTACGCACCAATCATCTTCTACTATGAGATACAGCCCACTTTTCTTATTATGCACCAATCATCTTCTACTATGAGATACAGCCCACGTTTCTTATTATGCACCAATCATCTCCTACTCGTCCACTTTTCTTATTATGCACCAATCATCTTCTACTAGTCCACTTTTCTTATTAAGCATCAATCATCTTCTACTAGTCCACTTTTCTTATTAAGCACCAATCATCTTCTACTAGTCCACTTTTCTTATTAAGCACCAATCATCTTCTACTAGTCCACTTTTCTTATTAAGCACCAATCATCTTCTACTAGTCCATTTTTCTTATTACGCACCAATCATCTTCTACTATGAGATACAGCCCACTTTTCTTATTATGCACCAATCATCTTCTACTATGAGATACAGCCCACGTTTCTTATTATGCACCAATCATCTCCTACTCGTCCACTTTTCTTATTATGCACCAATCATCTTCTACTAGTCCACTTTTCTTATTAAGCACCAATCATCTTCTACTAGTCCACTTTTCTTATTAAGCACCAATCATCTTCTACTAGTCCACTTTTCTTATTAAGCACCAATCATCTTCTACTAGTCCACTTTTCTTATTAAGCACCAATCATCTTCTACTAGTCCACTTTTCTTACTACGCACCAATCATCTTCTACTAGTCCATTTTTCTTATTATGCACCAATCATCTTCTACTAGTCCACTTTTCTTATTACGCACCAATCATCTTCTACTAGTCCATTTTTCTTATTATGCACCAATCATCTTCTACTAGTCCACTTTTCTTACTACGCACCAATCATCTTCTACTAGTCCACTTTTCTTATTACGCACCAATCATCTTCTACTAGTCCACTTTTCTTATTAAGCACCAATCATCTTCTACTAGTCCACTTTTCTTATTAAGCACCAATCATCTTCTACTAGTCCACTTTTCTTATTACGCACCAATCATCTTCTACTAGTCCACTTTTCTTATTACGCACCAATCATCTTCTACTAGTCCACTTTTCTTATTAAGCACCAATCATCTTCTACTAGTCCACTTTTCTTATTACGCACCAATCATCTTCTACTAGTCCACTTTTCTTATTAAGCACCAATCATCTTCTACTAGTCCACTTTTCTTATTAAGCACCAATCATTGTTGTCCTTTTCTTTTTCCCACTCCACCTCCACCTATTCCCATTCCTTATACTTTATCATGAACTCTGGATTTAAACCCTAGAGATTCAGTCCAATTTCCAGACATTATTTTCCAGTACAATGATAAATAGACCCCTTTGTGTGTTTGTAAACGAGGGCAATGCGTGTCATGTTGGTGGCAGAATACGGGAGTTCTCAAAGAGCGCCGGGGAAAACAAGCCTCCATTTACATGTTGCTAATAAATGCATTTCACAATACCTCTGGATTATAATTGGTATTTAAGGCTCGTAATAATGTCCTGCTTAACTGCAATAGACTTAAAAACAACTTAAACTTCAACCAGTAAAATGGCTTTTTGGCAAAATTTTGTTACAGCATATATCAATGACCGTTAGCATTCTAGCGAATACAATTGCTGCATCCAAAATGGGTATTTTGCAAAGATGATAACCAAATATAATGTTAGCAAATGTTCAAGCAAGTGTAGGCTTTGTTAAATAGAGGCAGATGGGATGGTGATTTTCTGCATCCTTGATGCACACACAGCCGTATATATTTTTCTAATTGATAACAGCATTGATGACTGTAGTTAGTTAGTACTGCTGTTTTTACCAGAATATAAGGCAGTAAGGGGCAGAGCAGAATAGATATAAAAGAAAATCTGACAATCAAGTGGGCATATGATTGCACCTATATGCACAATATTCATCTTTCTCACTATTGCACAGACATAGAATGGACTCACTGTGGCTGGCAGTTCTGTAATAACTACACCACAGACATAGACCGGCCTCACTGTGGCTGGCAGCTTGCACAGACATAGACCGGCCTCACTGTGGCTGGCAGCTCTGTAATAACCCTACACCACAGACATAGACCGGCCTCACTGTGGCTGGCAGCTCTGTAATAACCCAACACCACAGACATAGACCGACCTCACTGTGGCTGGCAGCTCTGTAATAACCCTACACCACAGACATAGACCGGCCTCACTGTGGCTGGCAGTTCTGTAATAACTACACCACAGACATAGACCGGCCTCACTGTGGCTGGCAGCTCTGTAATAACCCTACACCACAGACATAGACCGACCTCACTGTGGCTGGCAGTTCTGTAATAACTACACCACAGACATAGACCGACCTCACTGTGGCTGGCAGTTCTGTAATAACTACACCACAGACATAGACCGACCTCACTGTGGCTGGCAGCTCTGTAATAACCCAACACCACAGACATAGACCGACCTCACTGTGGCTGGCAGCTCTGTAATAACCCAACACCACAGACATAGACCGGCCTCACTGTGGCTGGCAGCTCTGTAATAACTACACCACAGACATAGACCGACCTCACTGTGGCTGGCAGCTCTGTAATAACTACACCACAGACATAGACCGGCCTCACTGTGGCTGGCAGCTCTGTAATAACTACACCACAGACATAGACCGGCCTCACTGTGGCTGGCAGTTCTGTAATAACCCAACACCACAGACATAGACCGGCCTCACTGTGGCTGGCAGCTCTGTAATAACCCAACACCACAGACATAGACCGGCCTCACTGTGGCTGGCAGCTCTGTAATAACTACACCACAGACATAGACCGGCCTCACTGTGGCTGGCAGCTCTGTAATAACTACACCACAGACATAGACCGGCCTCACTGTGGCTGGCAGCTCTGTAATAACCCAACACCACAGACATAGACCGACCTCACTGTGGCTGGCAGCTCTGTAATAACTACACCACAGACATAGACCGGCCTCACTGTGGCTGGCAGTTCTGTAATAACCCAACACCACAGACATAGACCGACCTCACTGTGGCTGGCAGCTCTGTAATAACTACACCACAGACATAGACCGGCCTCACTGTGGCTGGCAGCTCTGTAATAACTACACCACAGACATAGACCGACCTCACTGTGGCTGGCAGCTCTGTAATAATCCAACACCACAGACATAGACCGGCCTCACTGTGGCTGGCAGCTCTGTAATAACCCAACACCACAGACATAGACCGGCCTCACTGTGGCTGGCAGCTCTGTAATAACCCGACACCACAGATATAGACTGGCCTCACTGTGGCTGGCAGCTACGTAATAACTCAACACCACAGACATACTGTAGACCGGCCTCACTGTGGCTGGCAGCTCTGTAATAACTACACCACAGACATAGACCGACCTCACTGTGGCTGGCAGTTCTGTAATAACTACACCACAGACATAGACCGACCTCACTGTGGCTGGCAGCTCTGTAATAATCCAACACCACAGACATAGACCGACCTCACTGTGGCTGGCAGCTCTGTAATAATCCAACACCACAGACATAGACCGGCCTCACTGTGGCTGGCAGTTCTGTAATAACCCAACACCACAGACATAGACCGGCCTCACTGTGGCTGGCAGCTCTGTAATAACCCAACACCACAGACATAGACCGGCCTCACTGTGGCTGGCAGCTCTGTAATAACTACACCACAGACATAGACCGACCTCACTGTGGCTGGCAGCTCTGTAATAACCCAACACCACAGACATAGACCGACCTCACTGTGGCTGGCAGTTCTGTAATAACCCAACACCACAGACATAGACCGGCCTCACTGTGGCTGGCAGTTCTGTAATAACCCAACACCACAGACATAGACCGGCCTCACTGTGGCTGGCAGCTCTGTAATAACCCAACACCACAGACATAGACCGACCTCACTGTGGCTGGCAGCTCTGTAATAACCCAACACCACAGACATAGACCGGCCTCACTGTGGCTGGCAGTTCTGTAATAACTACACCACAGACATAGACCGGCCTCACTGTGGCTAGCAGCTCTGTAATAACCCAACACCACAGACATAGACCGGCCTCACTGTGGCTGGCAGCTCTGTAATAACCCAACACCACAGACATAGACCGGCCTCACTGTGGCTGGCAGCTCTGTAATAACTACACCACAGACATAGACCGACCTCACTGTGGCTGGCAGCTCTGTAATAACTACACCACAGACATAGACCGGCCTCACTGTGGCTGGCAGCTCTGTAATAACTACACCACAGACATAGACCGGCCTCACTGTGGCTGGCAGTTCTGTAATAACCCAACACCACAGACATAGACCGGCCTCACTGTGGCTGGCAGCTCTGTAATAACCCAACACCACAGACATAGACCGGCCTCACTGTGGCTGGCAGCTCTGTAATAACTACACCACAGACATAGACCGGCCTCACTGTGGCTGGCAGTTCTGTAATAACCCAACACCACAGACATAGACCGACCTCACTGTGGCTGGCAGCTCTGTAATAACTACACCACAGACATAGACCGGCCTCACTGTGGCTGGCAGCTCTGTAATAATCCAACACCACAGACATAGACCGGCCTCACTGTGGCTGGCAGCTCTGTAATAACTACACCACAGACATAGACCGACCTCACTGTGGCTGGCAGTTCTGTAATAACTACACCACAGACATAGACCGACCTCACTGTGGCTGGCAGCTCTGTAATAATCCAACACCACAGACATAGACCGACCTCACTGTGGCTGGCAGCTCTGTAATAACCCAACACCACAGACATAGACCGGCCTCACTGTGGCTGGCAGCTCTGTAATAACCCAACACCACAGACATAGACCGGCCTCACTGTGGCTGGCAGCTCTGTAATAACTACACCACAGACATAGACCGACCTCACTGTGGCTGGCAGCTCTGTAATAACCCAACACCACAGACATAGACCGACCTCACTGTGGCTGGCAGCTCTGTAATAACCCAACACCACAGACATAGACCGGCCTCACTGTGGCTGGCAGTTCTGTAATAACCCAACACCACAGACATAGACCGGCCTCACTGTGGCTGGCAGCTCTGTAATAACCCAACACCACAGACATAGACCGACCTCACTGTGGCTGGCAGCTCTGTAATAACCCAACACCACAGACATAGACCGGCCTCACTGTGGCTGGCAGTTCTGTAATAACTACACCACAGACATAGACCGGCCTCACTGTGGCTGGCAGCTCTGTAATAACTACACCACAGACATAGACCGGCCTCACTGTGGCTGGCAGCTCTGTAATAACCCAACACCACAGACATAGACCGGCCTCACTGTGGCTGGCAGCTCTGTAATAACCCAACACCACAGACATAGACCGGCCTCACTGTGGCTGGCAGCTCTGTAATAACTCAACACCACATACATAGACCGGCCTCACTGTGGCTGGCAGCTCTGTAATAACCCAACACCACAGACATAGACCGGCCTCACTGTGGCTGGCAGCTCTGTAATAACCCGACACCACAGATATAGACTGGCCTCACTGTGGCTGGCAGCTACGTAATAACTCAACACCACAGACATACTGTAGACCGGCCTCACTGTGGCTGGCAGCTCTGTAATAACTACACCACAGACATAGACCGACCTCACTGTGGCTGGCAGCTCTGTAATAACTACACCACAGACATAGACCGACCTCACTGTGGCTGGCAGCTCTGTAATAACCCAACACCACAGACATAGACCGACCTCACTGTGGCTGGCAGCTCTGTAATAACCCAACACCACAGACATAGACCGGCCTCACTGTGGCTGGCAGCTCTGTAATAACTACACCACAGACATAGACCGACCTCACTGTGGCTGGCAGCTCTGTAATAACCCAACACCACAGACATAGACCGACCTCACTGTGGCTGGCAGCTCTGTAATAACCCAACACCACAGACATAGACCGGTCTCACTGTGGCTGGCAGCTCTGTAATAACCCAACACCACAGACATAGACCGGCCTCACTGTGGCTGGCAGCTCTGTAATAACCCAACACCACAGACATAGACCGGCCTCACTGTGGCTGGCAGCTCTGTAATAACCCTACACCACAGACATAGACAGGCTGCTGCCCCCGCCACCCAGGGGCCTGATGGGTAGAGGACCTGTCGGAGTGTCCCTTGCTGGAGGGCAATAGGAGTCAGTCAGTCTTCAGCCAGGTACAGTACCTCAGACACCAGGCTCCAGACCCACAGCAGAGCAGTCAGGATAGGTACAGTACCTCAGACACCAGGCTCCAGACCCACAGCAGAGCAGGCAGGATAGGTACAGTACCTCAGACACCAGGCTCCTGACCCACAGCAGAGCAGGCAGGATAGGCACAGTACCTCAGACACCAGGCTCCAGCCCCACAATAGAGCAGGCAGGATAGGTACAGTTCCTCAGACACCAGGCTCCAGACCCACTGCAGAGCAGGTAGGATAGGTACAGTACCTCAGACACCAGGCTCCAGACCCACTGCAGAGCAGGCAGGATAGGTACAGTACCTCTGACACCAGGCTCCAGACCCACAGCAGAGCAGGCAGTATAGGTACAGTACCCCTGACACCAGGCTCCAGACCCACAACAGAGCAGGCAGGATAGGTACAGTACCTCAGACACCAGGCTCCAGACCCACTGTAGAGCAGGCAGGATAGGTACAGTACCTCAGACACCAGGCTCCAGACCCACAGCAGAGCAGGCAGGATAGGTACAGTACCTCAGACACCAGGCTCCAGACCCACAGCAGAGCAGGCAGGATAGGTACAGTACCTCAGACACCAGGCTCCAGACCCACAGCAGAGCAGGCAGGATAGGCACAGTACCTCAGACACCAGGCTCCAGACCCACAGCAGAGCAGGCAGGATAGGTACAGTACCTCAGACACCAGGCTCCAGACCCATAGCAGAGCAGTCAGGATAGGTTTGGCACTGTCATTATTATTACAGAGGGTCTCACGGGTCTCGCCTCACCTATAGTGGTGCAAGGAGAGGAAGGGAAGCTGGCAGCAATATGGCTTTTCCATTTCATGGCTCTATGTGGGGGTTTTATTATTACAGTATTATTATTATACAAATACACAGATCCAGAGACATGTTGTATCTGTATATGACTCCGGGACAGATATATTTGGCTCACAGTAGATCAGTGATTGTCTCCATGTCTCCAGTTCCGGAACGGATTCATTCATTACTCCACTGAGGATATGACAGTAATGCAATTTCATATTTAATCATATATTGTCCTGTAGGTGTACAGTATGTGCTGTATAAACCACAGGAGGCTGCTGAGGGGAGGATGGCTTATAATAATGGCTGGAATGGAGTGAATTAAATGGTATAAAACACATGGTTTCCATGTGCTTGATGAGTCTGATACCATTCCAATTATTCCCTTCCAGCCATTACTATGAGCCTGTCCTCCCCAATTAAGGTGATCCTGATTTACTGTCTGATTTAATAACGAGAACACACACACACACACACACACACACACTGTACCACACCTTCTCCAACGCACTGCCGGCTGACTTTCTTTACGCCAACCTTATATTACGTGGATAAACAACAAGTTCTCATATTCTTGTGCCACGTTTACGTGCTAGTCGGAACTCTGAAATGTCCGACCTGCTAACTGTTTGAACGCGGCACGTGTATAACTAGAACCAGTTAGCATGTCGGAAATGTAAGACTTTCCTAGTTCCAACTAGCGCTGCAGAAGTTAAGTCCCGAAGAAGGTCAGTTTCTGCAATACCCCAAATTGAGCAGTCCACTGAACATCCAGATTATCAAACCAGACTTTGACTATCCTCTGCACCTCCAGTAGTCCTCTGGGGCTTTTGAATGGAGTGGAAACCTGCTCACTCTCTATGGTTCTGGTGCACTGTTAACCTCAGGGTTCTCATTCCAAATCTCTAGACACTACAGCCGACAAGTGCTAGACCTCCGAGTTCAGGAAGTGAATTGACAAGCATTTTAGGATCCTTAGAATTTTACCATCAAGTAATGTGTTGCATAAGAGTTCTGAATGCATAGTGAAACCTTAGATGAGGCAGATTCACTGTTAGCCATCCAGCTATGATAAGACTGGTCAGAGTCCAGTATTCAGAGAGAGAACCAAAAATGAGACAGAGCAACCAAGCATACTTCTTAAAATGAAAACCCCTAAGGTTTCTGATATGATATGATATGTGATATATGATATATGATATATGATATGTGATATATGATACCCAGTAGTGGCACCTTCACCATGGTCCCTGAGGACCGAATGTCTTATCTGTCTGTATGAATGAACAGTGCACAGTGAGCTCTTCTGTCCTCCCTCTTTTCCCCCACCCCTCCTACCAGGTTCTCATCAGAACAACACAGCTTGAGGAGACAAAGGAAGCGCTTGGAGGACAGTGAAACTCTTCATTAACCTGTAGTATTTGCATGAATAACTATTTTCGAGTGGTGTCTGCCACTGTCCACTCTCTACCTTCATGCGACAGGCCTAGTCGACTGTGGGCACTGGCAGGTCATTCTTCAACATTTACTCTCTCTATTAATATATATATGTGAGAGAGAGAGAGAGCTTTCTTTCCATTCAAGCAACCAAATTTGAGGGGGGGGGGATAGTCCTTTGTCAGAAACCTGGTGCAATGTATTGCTGGGAAGTTTTGTATTGAAGACATGAAGGAAACGCACTTAATCATCCCTAGTATAGTGCACTACAACTGTTGATCTGATCCCTGGTGTTGGGAGTGAACGCGGTGAATCTGTAAAAGCAACAGAGTGACAGAGATTGGTCTGCAGTCTCCAGTATCTGTCAAATTGGTCTGGTGAACACACCCACCCATGGGGAGAGCCAATCATCCTCTTTGACGAGAAAGAAGGGAAAAGGGGAAAGAATGGGAGGAGAGGCTGTGATTCCAAGTTAGAGTCCACTACTCACACTCTCCCACTTCCTCTCTCCTTCCTCTCTCTCACTCACACACATACACATACACACACACCAACCACCCCCAAACTCTTCTCTGCTCATGTGTGAAATGAGCAAGGGTCTTATCTCTTGGAAACACACGACTGAGCCAGAGGACAGGGAGAGAGAGGGAGACAGACAGCAGGATGGGAAGAGAGCAGGAAGGGAAAAGGAACGAGGGAGAGACAGAGAAAGGAAATGAAAGTTTCTCATGGTCTGCACACTGATGACTGGAGAATCTGGTCTGGTACAGACTCTGGAACTCTGGACATTGCCAAGGCTTACTGGCCAGTCTGAAATAACCCTGTTTCGCCCTGCCTACTGTTAATGTAGTTAGTTAGGGTGTTTGTCTTGTATCTAAGGCCTGTCTGGGGAGGTTGTTTTTCTCAACATTATATGCATAAATCAGGACTGAGTTATGTATAGTCATTAAATAGTCATTATGTCCCTGAAATTCTAATTAAGCACCCTTGTTTTCAGTACTCCAGCATCCTACCCATGCGAGGATAATGACACTGAGCCTTTTTCTGAAATGTTTTATGAGATTTGAGAACACAATGGGAAGGATCTTAGACCATTCCTCCATACAGAATGGTCAGATGACATGATAATAGAGCTATTTGGCCACACACACCAGTGTGGGTTTGTGGCCCTTGTTAAGGTCGATGGCATCATGAACTTTACCAGGAACCTAACAGGACATTTTTGCCAAAAAAACTGGTTGCCTCAGCCAGGAGGCTGACACTTGGCCGCAAGTGGATCTTCCAACAAGCCAATAACCCCAAACACGAATCAAAATCCACAAAGAAATGGTTAATTGACTACAAAATCTAAATTTTGCAATGGCCATCTCAGTCTCCGCATTTCATCCCCATTGAAAACCTGTGGTTTGAATTGAAGAGGCTAGTCCATAAGAGCAGAAAGACCATGCCACACAGCCAGGAGTGGTGGGTGCGGAGTCAAGTGCAGAGAGCAGAGGATAATGGGAAAAACCAAACTTTATTACGGTATCCAACAGTAATGCCAAAATGACAAGCAAAAACAAATATGTCCAACCCAAAACTGGACACCAAACAGTCAGTGAACATAACACGCAACCAACCTAGACTAACAGAGAACAAGCCCGCACAAAGGAGGAGGAAGACTGTGGCAGCACTGGACAGGCGGGAGCACCTGTATGAAGGAGACGGAGAGATAGCCTGGTGCGGGGGTCTGCCACCGGAGGGCTGGTGCGTGGAGGTGGCACCGGATAGACCGGACCGTGAAGGCGCACTGAAGGTCTCGAGCACCGAGCCTGCCCAACCCTACCTGGCTGAATGCTCCCCGTAGCCAGGCTAGTGCGGCGAGGTGGAATAGCCCGCACTGGGCTGTGCTGGCGAACCGGGGACAGCATGCGTAGGGTTGGTGCCATGTACCCCGGCCCGAGGAGACGCACTGGAGACCAGATGCGCTGAGCCGGCTTCATGGCAGCTGGCTCGATGCCCACTCTAGCCCGGCCGATACGAGGCGCTGCTATGTACCGCACTGGGCGCCTCACCGGTCCCTCTCTCTCCACGGTAAGCACGGGGAGCTGGAGCAGGTCTCCTACCTGACTTCACCACACTCCTCGTGTGCAGCCCCCCAATAAATGTTTGGGGCTGCCTCTCGGGCTTCCAACCGCGCTGCCGTGCTGCCTCCTCATACCACCTCCTCTTGGCTTTCGCTGCCTCCAGCTCTGCCTTGGGGCGGCGATACTCTCCAGCCTGTGTCCAGGGTCCCTTGCCGTCCAGAATCTCCTCCCATGTTCAGGCGTCCTGAGATCGCTGCTGCTGCCCATTACCACTCTGCTTAGTCCTTTGGTGGTGGGTGCTTCTGTAACGTTCGTTGTTGGGAGAAAGAGAGGAGGACCATGGTGCAGCGTGGTAAGTGTTCATCTTGTTTTAATAAGAAATACTGAACACTGAACAAAACAATAAAATGACAAAACGAACAGTCCTGAACGGTGAAACAAAACACAGAACAGAAAATAAGCACCCACAACTCAAAAGTGAAACCAGGCTACCTAAGTATGGTTCTCAATCAGGGACAACGATTGACAGCTGCCTCTGATTGAGAACCATACCAGGCCAAACACAGAAATCCCAAATCATAAAAAAAAGAACATAGACAACCCACCCAACTCACGCCCTGATCATACTTAAAACAAAGACATAACAAAAGAACTAAGGTCACAACGTGACACTAAAGCCATGACATCATTTTCTGGAATTTTCAAAGCTGTTTAAAGGCACAGTCAACTTAGTGTATGTAAACTTCTGACCCACTGGTATTGTGATTCAATGAATTTTAAGTTAAATAATCTGTCTGTAAACAATTGTTGGAAAAATGACTTGTGTCATGCACAAAGTAGATGTCCTAACCGATTTGCCAAAACTATAGTTTGTTAACAAGAAATTTGTGGAGTGGTTGAAAAACAAGTTTTAATGACTCCAGCCTAAGTGTATGTAAACTTCTGACTTCAACTGTACATCTTCCCGGCTGAGGCAACCAGGTTTTTTCATAAAATGTCCTGGTAGGCTACTTGGTAAAGTTTATAATGCCGTCGACCTTAGCAAGGTCCACAGGACCAGTGGAAGCAAAATAGCCTCATAACATCAAAGACACACCTCCATACTTTACTGTAGGTATCAGGTACATTTCTGCATGTTTCTGTTTTTCAATGCCCACAAACCCACACCGGTGTGTGTGGCCAAAGAGCTCTATTATCATGTCATCTGACCATTCTGTATGGAGGAATGGTCTAAGATCCCTCCCAACATGTTCTCCAATCTAACAAAACATTTTAGAAAAATGCTCAGAGTATTGAAAACTCAGGTGCTAATAATTTTTGACCCTTATCTTTTTTAGATTTTTTACAAATTATTTGTTAAACAAAGTTTTCCCATGAGCAATTGTATTAGTATGAAATAATATATTTAAAAAAATGCATTCTGTATATCTCAGTATTTGTATGATTTATTTATTTGATATACTATTTTTGGCTGATTTTTATCAAGGGTGCCAATAATTATTGTCTTTACTGTATATTGATCAGCGATCTATTTCACTCAAAGATATTGTAATCAAATCCATAATTATTTATAGGCATTGGAGAGTTTATTCATTCAAAACATGTTATTACAAGGCAATTGATAGCTATTAGACACCAATTCATTCTAGAATTAGGCCTGGTTTAAATGATCTAAAGCTTTTTGGCTCTACATATTAAAGCAATTATCTTTTGCCATTGTTGTTAGGGCATCGACCTTGTAGGAATAATGAATGTGGCAGGTGCTAGTTTTGTTCTCTTTACTGTAGCACATATAACCCCAGAACCCTTGCTAGATAGCCAGGTGGGAGCTCCAAGGAGAGCCTTGCATCATTACCACCATGAGTTGGGATCGACAGTTAACCTGTCAATTCACCACTGTGGTGAATACGTCAGTGGCCAGATGCAAAGTGGGAAAGTCACCCAGATTAGACTCGAATTAGATACATATGACCTTCATCTCGCTCAATTAAATTACATCCAAAAGTCTAACCACAGAAGCATATTAAATCTGACGAAGGAAATGAGATCTCACCCGCAATGGGAAACTGGTTTGATAGTTACCCTGATAATTTATGACAATGGCAATTCGTATTTTTTTCCTCTGCAGGTACCAGGCTGATGGTGTTGTACCGCAACCTGGTGGATAATGTGAGCACTCTCGCTTGTACTGCGCCCTGCACTAGGTGTCAGTATGTGCTTTTTCGTCCTTTTATGGAAAGTATCTTCAACCTAGAAGAGAACCAGGAAGTAACTCCGTCGTTTGTTTAGATTATTAGCTAGAACGGGAGTTAGCAACTTCGGGAGTTACGTTTTTGCTTGCTTTAGAAAGTGAAAGGTGTAGCTAGATAGGGTCATTCAAAATAGCATCATAACATGAATAAAACAGAGAGGGGAATCATGAGCTCATTGCTTGTTGTTGTGGCTGTAACCTATGTCCTCGTTAGCCGAGCAGAATGTCACACTAGTACTACGCCAACGCCATTGAATTGTAAGATACTATTCCTACATTTTTGGTTACGACATGTATCAACAGCATTCAGTATTGTCATTGCTCGTTACATTTATTTGTTTGCATTATGTCGCTTCCAAGGTCTCGATGGCTAGCTAGCTAACTATAAGTGAAATGCGTCATCAGCTAACGTTAGCTTGCTAGGTGAGCAAAAATCATCAACTTTGAGTTGGTGTGACATGCACAATTGTAGACAGTATGGCGATTTAGCCTATTTTTTAGCAGAGCACAGCTAAGCCTTACTGAATTCAAATAAGAACACACATTTCCTTTCATTTCAGCTTGCAAAGCCTTCTCAACTTGTGACTCATGCACTCAAAACCCAAAGGTAAGCAGAATATTATGTAACACTTCCTATTTGTAAAGCATTATAGTCTGTATAGCCTTCGCTACCAAGTTTACGTTATCACTCGGTCTATGTTCAATAATATATGTATTATTTGTACCATTTTGTACCATTTTGTACAAGGGTCACATCATTGCAAGTAACGTTAATCTGTCTGAATCTATTTTAAGTTACTCAATATAAATTAGAGCAGGGAACTAACTATACGATATTATCACGATACTTAGATACCGATACGATATATATTATGATTCTCATTATTCCATATGTATTGCGATTCGATGTTCCAAACATATTGCGCACCATATGTCTGCTGCAGAGGGACGAGAAAACAACAAGTTTGAGCAGTCACGGAAATAAAAGTACTGTAAACAAATATGCTACCGATTTAAAAATATGGAAAACAATCTTTGAAGGAAAGATACTGGAGTTTTGGTATAGGTACAGCCAACTAGCATAGAAGTAATATTGTGCTATTGTCAAAACGATGCAGTATGATATATCATCAAAAATAATAACTCTATGTAATTATCAATTCCCCACCCCCCATCACTAATAGAAATGCATTAAATTGATGGACACAGTCAAGGACATGGGTGAAGGCTGGGAATAGGTGATCCTACGCATTTCAACTCTTTGAGAATTTAAGTATTAGGCTAATGATAATAAGTGTCTTGTCTTTTCTCAGTGCCTGTGGTGCATGACCAACGACACGTGCACAGACTACCCAGTGAGCTACATTCTGCCTCCGCCTGCAGTGTGTAAACTGTCACAGGCACGATGGGGAGTGTGTTGGGGTGAGTGAAATTAAGTTTTACTTGATGTGACCTCCCATTAGACCTCCTGATGTGGGTGCAGGCTTTAATTCTAATCAACTTATTGTAGTGTTCGATTTGGACATGAATTAGTATAATCAAGCGTGTTACTACTTTGCTAGAACAAAAGCCCGCCTTCCACCCACATCAGCCCATGGCGGACCACATGCTTAGTTGGGTGTCTGTTAAGGTCAATATAGCAACAGTCAGATGAATACAGAATAGTACCTCTGATTGTGGTTGGTGGAGCCTAAATTCTTCGGGGCATGGATTCTACAAGGTGTCAATTGGTATCACAGGACCTAACGTGTGCCAGGAAAACATTACACCACCAGCAGCCTATACCGCTGACACCAGGCAGGATGAGGTCATGTACTGCTCGTGTTCCTAATGGAGCCACTTCTTCTTGTTTTTAGCTGATAGGAGTGGAACCAGGTGTGGTTGTCTGCTGCAATAGCCAATCCGTGACAAGGACGGAAGAGTTCTGCACGCCACTTTTGTGGCGTTATTTGCCTGTTTGTGGCCCGCCTGTTAGCTTGCACAATTCTTGCCATTCTCCTTTGACCTCGCTGTTTTCACCCACAGGACTATCGCTGACTGGATGTTTTTTGTTTGTGACACCATTCCTAGACACTACTGTGCCTTTAAAGTCCAGGAGGCTGGCCAGTTTCTGAGATACTGGAAAAGGGCGCGCTTGGCACTGACGATCATACCAAGCTCAAAGTCGCTTAGGTCACTCGTTTTTCTAACGTTCAAACAGTAACGGAATGTGTCTGCCTGCATAATATAGTAAGCCACGGCCACGTAACTCACTCTCTGTAGGAGCTAATCATTTTCGTGAACTGGGTGGTGTTCCTCATAAACGGGCCTCGGAGAAAGTATTCACGCCCCTTGACTTTTCTACATTTGGTTGTGTTTGTTAAAGACAGAGATTTTGTCACTGGCCTACACACAATACTCCATAATGTCAGTGTAATTATAGTGTTTAACATGTTTTTTGAATGACCACCTCATCTCGGGTACCCCACACATACAATTATCTGTATGGTCTCTCAGTCGAGCAGTGAATTTCAAACACAGATTCAACCACAAAGACCAGGGAGGTTTTCCAATGCCTCGCAAAGAAGGGCACCTATTGGTAGACGGGTAAAAAAGTAAACATTTCTTTGAATATCCCTTTGAACATGTTGAAGTTATTAATTACACTTTGGGTGGTGTATCAATATACCCAATCACTGCAAAGATACAGGCATTATTTTTAACTCAGTTTCGGGGGGGAAGGAAACTGCTCAGGGACTTTAAAACAGTTAGTTTAATGGCTGTGTCTCGGTCCTAGCTTTGATGCACCTGTACTGTCTCCGCCTTCTACTAGATGGTAGCAGGGTGAACAGGCCGTGGCTCATTCAGGCCTAGTATATGTCAGTCAGCCTGCCCCCTCTGGCTGTTCTGTGTTGATTAAAGAGCCCCCCTACTGACTGATCCACACTCACACACTGGGGCTGCCTGCTGAAGCTGTTTGCAGGGGCTCTGATCACAGGCCTCTGGGCCACAGATGACAACAGCATGTGGTTTCTGAGCACAACCATGGGGTTAGATACCAGGGCTAAATAATAAGGAATAACACACATTCCACACTTATGATCATTTTAATAATTTAAGAAGAGATCTATTATTTTGTTTTCGGAAAAAATCTCCCTGACACACATATTGGCATATTTAATTGGCATATTTAATTAAAAGTTGGAGACTTTTATCTCCCTCACCAACTTCAAACATCTGCTATCTGAGCAGCTAACCGAGCGCTGCAGCTGTACATAGTCTATCGGTAAACAGCCCACCCATTTTTACCTACCTCATCCCCATACTGTTTTTATTTATTTACTTTTCTGCTCTTTTGCACACCAATATCTCTACCTGCACATGACCATCTGATCATTTATCACTCCAGTGTTGTTAATCTGCAAAATTGTAATTATTCGCCTACCTCCTCATGCCTTTTGCACACAATGTATATAGACTCCCCTTTTTTTTCTACTGTGTTACTGACTTGTTAATTGTTTACTCCATGTGTTGTTGTCTGTTCACACTGCTATGCTTTATCTTGGCCAGGTCGCAGTTGTAAATGAGAACTTGTTCTCAACTAGCCTACCTGGTTAAATAAAGGTGAAATAAAATAAAAATAAAAATAATTAAGAATACAATGTTTTATGACATGAGAATCTGGAAACAACCATCTTTGTCCAAATGAGTTACTAATCAGTTTAAATCCTTCTCAACTTGTGACTCATGCATTCAAAACCCACAGGTAAGAAGAATATTATGCAGCAATTCTTGACCAACATTTATTTTGTCCAAACTAAATCGAGGAAGTACAAAAATCTTGACATAAAACCCCACTTGTAATTTCAAAAACACACCAGCAGGTGGCAGTAATGTCTAACAAAGATGCATTGTTGAATAGTGGTCTGAGTGCCAAGCTGAGCTTTTCATATCACTCAATCACAGGCTGGTACTGCTCAGGCTAATTAAATAATACTGCATATCTGACTTTCTCTACCAATCAACATCAGTGCAGTCTTTATACCCCTCATTTGAATCTGTTTGATTCCTCATGGGTTTATTCGTCATTATGATAGAATAATTGCATAATCACATGAATAATGAAATGTTCTCTTCATCCTTGATAAAGGATAGTGTTGTGAACGTGTGTGAAATTCACTTAAAAATCGAATAAACTTGAAGCATGTTATTTGTTCATATCTTGACCTTTGACCTGTTCTCTGTTCCAGTGAACTTCGAGGCTCTGATCATTGCAATGGCAGTGTTAGGCGGGACCATCATCATCAGCATTGCAGTCTGTTGCTGCTGCTGCTGTTGCTGCAAGAAACGTCAATCAGGGTAATACAGGAAGTGATGTCACAGAATTGCCCTTACTCGCCTAATATTAAGGGATACTTGCAAAGAATGCAAGGGCTTTATCAGTCAGTCTTGATCATTATCCTAGGAAAACCTCCACTCTAACCATATCAGACTCCTCATAAATGTGCTGATATGACTAATATCCTTTGTTACATCCAACATGAAATTATTCAAAATGCAAATCTCTATTCACGTGCACCATCCATTTATTAAAACCGGTAGGTACAGTCCTAGATGGTGATCTTGTCCTGCTCATTATGTGATTCTAGGAGGGAGGAAGAAGAAACTGTCACTACATAGTGGAATGTTTTAAAACGGCATGTCAATCAAGTGCTTTCTGGCCTGACACCCTGATTGGCAGCCATTTTAAATGCACCCGCTCTGTGCAGCTCAATCATTTATCCTAACTAAACATGAAGGCCGTGAAGATGAAACAACATGTCTGTCCGAAATGAAATTCTACAGACACGCTCACACAGTTCATATTTCTCACCTCCCAATCATTGGAATGCCTCTGCATATATTGGCAAAGTTATTTGTTCCATTTTAAGATTACATCCAATTAACAAAGATGACACCTCTCTCGTTTCCCCAGCAGAACCTCTCACCTGTCAGAACCTCTCCCCTTTCCAAGCTCACACAACAGCAGCCTCACTTTTTTTGCATTAAACACAACCAGCAGAATAACAGGATACAGGATTCCTTCTTGTTGGCAGCATCTATGCAAAGTGAAGCGCAACAGCTGTTCTATACAACAGATCTTAACAGTGTTATAGTATTCCTTATCAACAAAGTCTCATTTCCACTTGGAGACAAAGTATATCATATAATATACTGTACAAGGAAAGTGTGTTCATAAGACCAGTCTGTGCTAGTGTTTCTCTGTCTGTAAACCGTGATGTTTCAAGGGGATTGTAACGCTGCCTGTGTCTCTGTCTCACCAGGCCAGACAGAGATGAGGAGAGGTTTGCCAGGAGGAGAGAGGAGATCAGACAGCGTGCTGATGAACGGTAAGGATTCCTTAGTTATCACACCCTCTGCTTCACACTGGCTTTCAAACCACTACTAAAGGATGCCCCATTTTATCAACACCATGATTTGTGTGAGCCCACACTGTTAGTTGCTTAGATTTTTGGGGAGGTGCTTATATCCGTTTCAATGATCGCAAGCGCTTCCCACAGCTACCTAGTCAGATTCAGAGTTTTCTACTCTTTTGTTGGTGATCATCTATAGAGACGTTCTCTGTCACGGTTGGGGATTTGAACAGTTGGTGAGCTGTTCCTACGGCTCTTCAAGCAGAACCGTCTCCAGGAGGTGTGTGTGTGTGTGTGTGTGTGTGTGTGTGTGTGTGTGTGTGTGTGTGTGTGTGTGTGTGTGTGTGTGTGTGTGTGTGTGTGTGTGTGTGTGTGTGTGTGTGTGTGTGTGTGTGTGTGTGTGTGTGTGTGTGTGTGTGTGTGTGTCCATCCAAACACCAACCGAGAGGATTGTAATCACTGACTCCAGTTCTTAGTTCTCAGCAGCTGATAATGAGGTCATAGGTGTGTGGTGAGTATAGAACATGCTACTACATCTTGTAGTGTAGTGGTAGTAATGGGATTCTGAGCCACACTTCCTCCTACACCGAATCACGGTGTACTAAAGCTGGTCTGGAACCCCCCCCCCCCTCCCTTTACATAAATGTTTCAGCCTTTCTTTCAATTGTTTCCCGCCTGTCGTCCACCGAGGATAGCCTGATGTGTTGTTTAACGCGGTGAGCAGTCAGTCATGCAGAAAGACTGTCGGTAACAGTAAGTTTATCATGTGGTGTACTGGGGAGTTTAGGCTCACTGTGTGTTTCTGAATTAAATCAGCCTCTGTGAACCTTTCTTCTATCAAGCCAAGGAATGTAGAGTATATTCACTCAGTCAGTTCCTGATGTGGATCAAACCACTATAGTCTGTGTTAGTGTACTGACCTACATAGACAGTGTTGGTGTTCTGATGGGAACAGAAGGGACCCAGGCCTGTTTTAGGCACCATGGGAGAGGAGGAAGCCTCTAGAGAGATTACAGCATGTTTACAGCACATCCCCAGAGTCTGCAGATGGAGAGGTTAGGGCACAGCTAAGAGCTCTGAGCCCTCTGTCATCTGAGCCACAGATGGGGAATGTTCTACAGAACAACTAAACAGACACAAGTTATCACATCCCCACCATCCAAACTCCACAGACTTTTACTGTATCTCTATGTTGGAGAATGTCCCATTGAAATAACACAGGGTATAGGTTAAGTTTGTCCCGACTCCCTATCAAACCAAGGGGTTTACGGAGGTCTAAGACAGCGGTAGAGAGCGAGTTTAGAAAGACAGAGAGCACTTGAGTCTTTGAGATTGTATTCAACCCTCTCGCTCTTTTTCATTTTCTTCCGGTTGCTCACCCTCCCTCCTCCCCTCCCACTTGTTGCCTTCGTGCATGGTTATGTGGGAGTCAGTCAGCTGAGAGGGAGGGAGGTGGGGGAGACAGATGGTAGTCTGTGGTCAGGACAGCCTCTGCTCCTCTCTGCTCCCTGTGTTGTCAGCCTGCCTGCCTCCACTGATTGCTGCTTCCAAGATCACTACCTGGCATTAAAAAGCCCAGACTGATTTACACTGTCTGTCTTTGTGTGGGACTGCCACTGGGGACCCAGTGAATTTACGTCCCTGGAGGGGCCAACAAAACAATCACAACCACCTCCCCTACCTGCCTCCTTTGTGTCCCCCATAAAGTTAGAGCGATGGCTGGGTGGCAGGCTCCTCAGCCTGCCCTTTGCCCGTATTTCACCTACTGCTGGCCATGCCGGTGTAAAACACAGCGTCTTGTTGTTTACGAGCCTCTATCAGGGGCCATGGGGAGGTAAACAATGACACTAAAGCCGCCTTAAATAATGTCAGATGTCTAAAGGCTTAATGCTGCCACTTTAAGGCATGGCAGCTTCGTTCAGCAAGATGGAGGGTGGAGTCAACTTTTTGTTTGTAGAGGACAGATATAGATGCCACTTTTGTTATTGATTGCTTTTGACAACCATATTTGATATCTCCGCTACTGCAGTCCGTAAATGGACTTGAAAAGGTATTTGCAGCTTGGGCAAAGTTCTTCCATTAAGCGGGGCTCCTCTGAGGAGGCTGGGGAGTATGGTGCAGCAACTGTGAAGTGTCACTGGTGAGAAAGCTGAGGTGCTAAAAGCAGCAGTGTGAAACAACATGTAACAAGTTTAGCAGAAACACCCACTGACTGAGTACGTTTACATGCACAGTAATAATTGGATATTAAAGGGATTATGGCAGTAGGCCTAGTATGGCAATAGTCATGTAAACACCTTAGTCTGCTTAGCTTAATCAGCGTAAGGTTTAAATTGAAGTAAGCATACGCATATAACACCTGGTTTCCTGAGCAATCTCTGGAATTATTAGGACATGTAAACAGTTTAATCTGTTTTCCAGCGGTGTAATTGATCTGCACATTTACCAGCACCGGTAGCACAAGCCTCCCTCTTATACACGAGTGAAGTGAGTTTGGAAAAACTGAAAGTATGCATCTTAGGACATATAAAGTTTGTATGTGAAAATTATTTCTAACTCGGAATCAAATAGGCTTCGAAAAAATAACATGGTCGTTGTGGTAGAATTTTTATTTTGATTGGCTATTTTCTGCATTTATCAAAAGTCCCGTTCAGACGTGTCCATGTAAACAGGATTATTTGGGAAATCGTTCTTCTTGCAAAACATGTCAACGTTTTAAACAAACTATTATATTAATCTGAATATCTGCAATAATCGTGTAATTATGTGCATGTAACAGTGCTCACTGAATGGTGGTTTATAAAGTATGATTGTATTCACAATCTCCTTCATTACCCAGAAGTACTGACTGAGAAGACTTTATAAATCCTACATTACCCAGAAGTACTGGCTGAGAAGACTTTATAAATCCTACATTACCCAGAAGTACTGACTGAGAAGACTTTATAAATCCTACATTACCCAGAAGTACTGGCTGAGAAGACTTTATAAATCCTACATTACCCAGAAGTACTGAATGAGAAGACTTTATAAATCCTTCATTACCCAGAAATGCTGACTGAGAAGACTTTATAAATCCTACATTACCCAGAAGTACTGACTGAGAAGACTTTATAAATCCTACATTACCCAGAAGTACTGACTGAGAAGACTTTATAAATCCTACATTACCCAGAAGTACTGACTGAGAAGACTTTATAAATCCTACATTACCCAGAAGTACTGACTGAGAAGACTATATAAATCCTACATTACCCAGAAGTACTGACTGAGAAGACTTTATAAATCCTACATTACCCAGAAGTACTGACTGAGAAGACTTTATAAATCATTTCCTAATGTTCATTATCCTGTGTTCTTCTGTTATCGTGTTATTACATGTTCCAGTGTTGCTTATTGTCATGTTACTGTGTGATAGAACATGACTAGCGTTGTCCTCTACTCTGACAGGAAGGTGGAGAGGAAGGTGAGGCATGATGACATCCGCAAGAAGTATGGTACGTATCACTATTTTAGCTATTTTATTAGGATCCACATTAACTGTTGCCATAGCATCAGCTACTCTTCCTGGGGTCCACACAAAACATGAACCGTGATACAGAACAGCTCAAGGACAGAACTACATACATGTATACAATGGTATGTCTCAACTTTTTACTAGCAACTTATCTTGTATCTAATATGAACCAAGGACTGCTTCTAACCTCTTATGCAATTAGACCCAAGATACACTTCCTTATATAATTTTACCCAATGACCTTGCTCTACTTCACCTGATATGAAAGTCTTCTGAGACTGTACATTTACAAGCCTCTTAATGTTCTGTGACCTGATGTGCTTAACTTGGGCGTAATGGGATGAGCATTCAGCATTCATTGTCCTCGATCCATAGGGCCGTCCATTTCCATATTTTCTAAGGTGTTGCTTATTGACTTTCCATCCTCGGTCACATTAATGCATTATTCAGCGTGTCCCAAAGCAAGCCAACGCAGCCCACATATTGCTTACTCTACCTCAAGTCTCTCTAAATCAATTCTAACATGATGCGTCACACTTTGGATGTCAGATACTGGGCATCTCATTACCGTCTGAATGTTAGTACAGGTCAGCACAACACACACAGATCCCCATGTTGAAACATTGATACAGAAACACAGGCCAACTCTGTCTCAGGTCATATCTTGATTCTGAATACTGTAACAACCCGTAAGGCTCGGTTAGCTGGTTTATTCAGTATGCCAGGCAGTGTATGAGAGTGGGGGGAGCAGTGAGGTGACTAGGAATGAACAGCAGTCTGTAGGGCAGAGGGCTCCCTGGGATGAATAGGAATGATGGGAGATATGAGCACTGCAGTCAGTCCCAGGGTTGACCGAAATGCGGGTGGGATTTCTGGACTTCCTGCTTATTCCCTCCTTATTCCAGGAATTATCCAACTGAGGTTTTTGGAAAACCTAGGATTTTTGGGAAAGTCGCCGGCATTTTTTAGTCCTTAGTCAGTCTATATGAATTATGGGAGTTATGAGACAAGCAGGACAGAGTGTCTCTGGAGTCTGGTACTGTAACCTCTGCTCTATGCTAGGCCTCTGACCCTGGGACTGAAGAGAGGGGTGGTGTATATGAAGACATCTGCTTCTGGTTAAGTGTGAGAGGGGGGTAGCATCACTCTAAAGCTCTCTGAAAAGTGACTATTCCTAGTGAATGTTTCTCTGTTATTGATGTGTTGTCAAGTTTGAGATCTTTCCATACACTTCACGTTCTCTAGGTGTGTGTGTGTTAATGTCTCTGTGGTATTGGTTGCAGTTCCACATAAATTGTGAATTTCTTTATGGACAACATGACAGAGTGATGGATGGTGGTCTCCTTCACATGCCCCCTGCTTACTGAAGTCTATATACATTAGGGACCGCTTGGCATTTGTCTGCTACTCAAACAAGGTGTGTGTGTGTGTGTGTGTGTGTGTGTGTGTGTGTGTGTGTGTGTGTGTGCGCGCCTTTCACTCAGTCAATCCTCAGAGATCAAACAACACCTAATGACCTGCACCACATTCCCATCATCTCGACAGCCTCTGTACAACCCCACTTGGCAGCCTCTGTACAACCCCACTTGGCAGCCTCTGTACAACCCCACTTGGCAGCCTCTCTACAACCCCACTTGGCAGCCTCTGTACAACCCCCCTTGGCAGCCTCTGTACAAACCCCCCCCATGGCAGCCTCTGTACAATCGCCCCCATGGCAACCTCTGTACAATCCCCCCTTGGCAGCCTCTGTACCACCCCCCCTTGGCAGCCTCTGTACAACCCCCCTTGGCAGCCTCTGTACCACCACCCCTTGGCAGCCTCTGCACCACCACCCCTTGGAAGCCCCTGTAACACCCCCCCTTGGCAGCCTCCGTACCACCACCCCTTGGCAGCCTCTGTACCACCACCCCTTGGCAGCCTCTGTACCACCACCCCTTGGCAGCCTCTGTACCACCCCCCCTTGGCAGCCTCTGTACCACCCCCCCCCCCCCCCCCCCCCCTTTGGCAGCCTCTGTACCACCCCCCAGCCCCTGTACAACCCCTAGACAATGTAACTATAGTGGGCTCCAAAATTACTGGCACCCCTAACTGGCAATGGACAAACAATACTTCAAAAAAATGTAAACAATATAGTTATGGAGGTAAACTCAAAATTCCAACATGTGAAAAATACTGTACTTTATTAATGTTTTAATGGAACCCAACAAAATTAATTTATTGATTTAATTAAATATCAATGTCCTCCAAATCAAGGTTTCACAATTAATGGCACCCTTAAATATTATTGTAAATAACATCTAACAAAATTAAACTTAAGTGGAATTTAATTCCTGGTTTATCTACGTGTTAAGGAACTACACTGCTCAAAAAAATAAAGGGAACACTTAAACAACACAATGTAACTCCAAGTCAATCACACTTCTGTGAAATCAAACTGTCCACTTAGGAAGCAACACTGATTGACAATAAATTTCACATGCTGTTGTGCAAATGGAATAGACAACAGGTGGAAATTATAGGCAATTAGCAAGACACCCCCAATAAAGGAGTGGTTCTGCAGGTGGTAACCACAGACCACTTCTCAGTTCCTATGCTTCCTGGCTGATGTTTTGGTCACTTTTGAATGCTGGCGGTGCTTTCACTCTAGTGGTAGCATGAGACGGAGTCTACAACCCACACAAGTGGCTCAGGTAGTGCAGCTCATCCAGGATGGTACATCAATGCGAGCTGTGGCAAGAAGGTTTGCTGTGTCTGTCAGCGTAGTGTCCAGAGCATGGAGGCGCTACCAGGAGACAGGCCAGTACATCAGGAGACGTGGAGGAGGCCGTAGGAGGGCAACAACCCAGCAGCAGGACCGCTACCTCCGCCTTTGTGCAAGGAGGAGCAGGAGGAGCATTGCCAGAGCCCTGCAAAATGACCTCTAGCAGGCCACAAATGTGCATGTGTCTGCTCAAACGATCAGAAACAGACTCAATGAGGGTGGTATGAGGGCCCGACGTCCACAGGTGGGGGTTGTGCTTACAGCCCAACACAGTGCAGGACGTTTGGCATTTGCCAGAGAACACCAAGATTGGCAAATTCGCCACTGGCGCCCTGTGCTCTTCACAGATGAAAGCAGGTTCACGTGGAGAACGTTCTGCTGCCTGCAACATCCTCCAGCATGATCGGTTTGGCGGTGAGTCAGTCATGGTGTGGGTGGTATTTCTTTGGGGGGCCGCCATGTGCTCGCCAGAGGTAGCCTGACTGCCATAGGTACCGAGATGAGATCCTCAGACCCCTTGTGAGACCATATGCTGGTGCGGTTGGCCCTGGGTTCCTCCTAATGCAAGACAATGCTAGACCTCATGTGGCTGGAGTGTGTCAGCAGTTCCTGCAAGAGGAAGGAATTGATGCTATGGACGAGCCCACCCGTTCCCCAGACCAGAATCCAATTGAGCACATCTGGGACATCATGTCTCGCTCCATCCACCAATGCCACGTTGCACCACAGACTCTCCAGGAGTTGGCGGATGCTCTAGTCCAGGTCTGGGAGGAGATCCCTCAGGAGACCATCCGCACCCTCATCAGGAGCATGCCCAGGCGTTGTAGGGAGGTCATACAGGCACGTAGAGGTCACACACACTACTGAGCCTCATTTTGACTTGTTTTAAGGACATTACATCAAAGTTGGATCAGCCTGTAGTGTGGTTTTCCACTTTAATTTTGAGTGTCACTCCAAATCCAGAACTCCATGGGTTGATAAATTTGATTTCCATTGATAATTTTTGTGTGATTTTGTTGTTAGCACATTCAACTATGTAAAGAAAAAAGTATTTAATAAGAATATTTCATTCATTCATATCTAGGATGTGTTATTTTAGTGTTCCCTTTATTTTTTTGAGCAGTGTATATTGAGCCATTACATCAGTTCCTTTTTCACTAGGGTATAAAATTAAGTAACACGCATGCAATATCCCTTTGTCATTCAACACCATGAAGAAAATAACTGGCAGTTCAAAAGGACAGATGGTTGTAGACCTTCATAAATCTGGTAATGGCTACAAGAAGATCCACAAATGATTGAATATACCACGGCGCACTGTCAGGGCAATTATTATTTTTAAATCAAAAGAAATGGAACAGTTGAAAACCTTACGGGTAGAGGAAGCAAATGCATTTTGCCCCCCAGGATAGGGAGGAGGATTGTGAGAGAAGCAACAAAATCCCCAAGAATCACTGTGAAAGAATTGCAGGCCTTGGTGGCATCTTGGGGTCACCATGTTTCAAAAAGCACCATCAGACGCCACCTCCACAACCACAGGCTCTTTGGAAGGGTTGCCAGAAGAAAGCCCTTAATGACCCCAAGACACAGACGCAAGCGCTTTGTTTGTCAAGCATCATTTAAGTTATGATTGGAAAAAGGTGCTTGGCGTCAAAACAGAGATGCATACAAGGAGAGGCACCTCTTACTCACGGGGAAGTATGGTGGTTAGTCAGTGATGTTTTGGGGCTGTTTTAATTCTAGAGGTTCAGAGGCATTGGTTAAGATTGATGGCATAATGAATTCCACCAAGTACCAGGCAATTTTGGCTGACAGTCTGGTTGCCTCTGCCTGAAGGCTGGGACTTGGCCGTATGTGGACTTTCCAAAAAGACAATGACCCAAAACATACCTCAAGATCCACACAGATGGTTCTGTGACAACAAAATCAATGTTCTGCCATGGCCATCTCAGTCGCCAGACCTCAATCCAATCGAACACCTGTGGACTGAGTTGAAGAGGGCGCAAACCCAAGAGTGTGAAGGATCTTGAAAGGATCTGCATAGAGGAATGGTCCAAAATCCCTCCAAATGTGTTCCTTAACCTTGTCAAACATTACAGGAAAAGACCATGCTGTTATCCTTGCCAGAGGTGGTGGCACTAAGTACTAAATGAGGAGTGCCAATAATTATGAAACCTTGATTTTGGTGAAATGTATTTTGTATTAAATAATTGTATGATTTTGGTGGGTTCCATTGAAACATTAATAAAGTACAGTATTTCTCACATGTTGGTATTTTGAGTTTATCCCTATAATTGTATTGTTTATATTTTTTTAAGTATTGTTTGTACATTGCCAGTAATTTTGGAGCCCACTATATAATACCATGATGAACATGAACCTTCTTATGATGGGAAAAATGTTAGCCATCTTATCAGGGAGTTGGTCAACCATGGTTTGCCAGTGCTGTTAAGATAGTGTGTAAAATAATGAATTTGAAGAATGTATCTGCACTGTATGTTTGTTTGTTAGCTAGCTAGCCAGGCTGTTTTAGAGGAATGATTCCATTAGGGTTTTAACTTAACCACCAATTTGCCAACATTCCATTCAAACAATGCAGTCAATTCACAGCCATGCACTGGCTGAAATCAGTTGATGATAGGACTGAGACAAGTTGTAAATGCAACAAGTACTGATTGTATAAATAGGGCTAAGGCACTGCGGTCTTAAGGCACTGCATATCAGTTCAAGAGGCGTCACTACAGTCCCTGGTTCAAATCCAGGCTGTATCACATCCGGCCGTGATTGGGAGTCCCATAGGGTCCCTGGCCAAACCAGCGTCTTCCAGGTTTGGCCGGGGTAGGTCGTCTTGCCTAGTTAAATTTTAAAAAAAATACAAATATCATTTAGTTTTCCAAGATAACAAAACATTTGACATTTATGGTCTGTTTGCATATATTTTAGAGGCTATTTAAACATAACATTTGTATAAAACTCAATATAAACTGTATTATTATTAAGGTATTTTAGGGAGGCAATTCTATAACACAATTTCTGATATCACATATCAGGATTATGCCTCTACTGCCATTCATTCCAATTAGACTCGTTTGCATTTTTCCCTGACCAGTATATGGTTGCTATTTTGACCACATTCTGGAACTTTGAGGGTTAATGTCTCTAGTAATTTAATAGGATCTCTATGCTCCAGGTAGCCTCTGTACAACCCCTACACAGCTCAGTCATAACTCAACAGCTTCTAATCACTGTTTTTCAATGTTCCCCATCTTTCCTTTTGATTTCTCTCTCTCTGTTTTTACAGGTCTTGTCCCTGACTCTGACCACCCATACAGCAAGTTTGAAAATGAGTAAACCAGAAACCTGTGTGAGAGAGAAGAGTTGTTCAGATGGCTCTACTCTGCTCCATCCTTCTTTGGGCTGACTACCATCCTGTCCTGCTGACTGTTTTAGCTTAGAGAGCAGACACACACACCTATATATCAAGACCGGTCTATCGTCATGATTCATCTAAATCAAAACCTTTGCCTATAATTATTAAATGCAGTTTTTATTCATTCATTTTAGGTTCTGATTGAAAATTATTTACAGTTTGAGAATGTTATGTTTTTCACACGATTAAGAAGTTTGAAGAAGTCTAATATTTAGTTTGCTGTTGGAGACGTGGCACTGAGTGGAGCTTAACTTTCTGCACATTGTCTGTGTATTTTTGTGAAATCTCATTTAAAGAGCCTTTGTTTTAAATTACTGTAATATCTGTGAGTACGTTTTCGCTTTGTATATATTTCATAAACCAAGATCATAATTATGCTCAATCTGATATATTTCCTAATACATTTTTTATTTTAAAGTAAAATGTTTAACATTTTAACGACTTAACAACAAGTCTAAGATCACCATGCGCAATGCCAAGCGTCGTCTGGAGTGGTGTAATGCTCACCGCCGTTGGACTCTAAAGCAGTGGAAACTCGTTGTCTGGAGGGATGAATCACTCTTCACCATCTGGCAGTCCTGAAGGATGAATCTGGGTTTGGGGGATGCCAGGCGAAGGCTACCTACCTGAATGCTTAGTGACAACTGTAAAGTTTGGTGTAGGAGGAATAATGATCTGGGCTGTTTTTCATTGTTTGGCCTAGGCCCTTTAGTTTCAGTGAAGGGAAATCTTAATGCTACAGCATACAATGACATTCTAGACGTTTCTGTGCTTCCAACTTTGTGGCAACAGTTTGGGGAAGGCCCTTTCCTGTTTCAGCATGACAATACCCCGTGCACAAAGCGAGGTCCATACAGAAATGGTTAATCAAGATTGGTGTGGAAGAAGAACTTGATTGGCTTGCACAGAGTTCTGACATCAACCCCATCGAACACCTTTGGGATGAATTGGAATGCCGAGTGCGAGCCAGGCCTAATTTCCCAACATCAGTGCCCGACTTCACTAATGCTATTGTGGCTGAAAGGAAGCAAGCGCCCGACCTCACAAATGCTCTTGTGGCTGAAGGGTAGCAAATCCCAGCAGAAATGTTCCAACATCTAGTGGAATGTCTTCCCAGAAGAATGGAGGCTGTTATAGCAGCAAATGGGGGACCAACTCCATATTAATGCCCATGATTTTGGAATTAGATGTTTGACACGCAGGTGTCCACATACCTTTGGTCATGAAGTGAACCTCAGCCTCTCCACTCCTTCTTATTCATAACCACACCTCAATCTACCAGATGTCTGGATGGGGTTGCCAGTCCTTATAATGACAAATTTACTGCTCTGTATGGACATTCAACATCTTAATGGCAGCGCCACTAAGGAACGTTTGGTCATTAAAGGGATACTTTGGAATTTAGGCAATGATGCCCTATATCTACTTCCGCTGAGTCAGATGAGCTCGTAGATACCATTTTTATGTCTGTGTCTGGTATGAAGGAAGTTGGAGATAGTTTCACAAGTATGCTAGCAGATAGTCATTGCGCTAATGCTACACTGAACAAAAATAAAAATGGAACGTGAAGTGTTGGTCCCATGTTTCATGAGCTGAAATAAAAGATCCCAGAAATGTTCCATATGCATAGAAAGCGGATTTCTCTCTGTGCACAAATTTGGGCAGGTATAAGCTACACACAATGACCAAATTAGCATTTTATTGCAATTTGAATGCAGAGATACCGTGATGAGATTCTGAGGCCCATTGTATCGTGCCATTCATCCGACGCCATAACCTCAAATATGAGAGTGTACACTTGTTTAGGCTAGTGGCAAAACTGCTATCTAAATGGAATCTAATCCTAATGCTCGTCGATGCTTTGTTGTTGCGCCTTCTGCACGTGTGCACAGTCTGAATCTACAAGGACAGGCACAGCCTATTTGACATGCAAATCTCCTGAAAAGCTTATCTCCAGTTCCGTCATTTGCAATGCAGACAACATCCAAACTGACAACACAGAGACAGACAACACCCTTGACCAGATCAGACGTTTTTAAAAGGTGAAAATACTGAGCAGGAGAAGTCAAATCAGGTGATTATGAAACACTAAGGTGGATACCTTACCACTCGGGAAGAGGTCCAAGGCAGATTAAAGGACATGTCATATTCATCTGAGGCTCATCACTTTTGTTGGTTTTATTGAACAGTTATAAAGAGGTTCTTGGGCAGACATGCTGTGCACCTGTTTATAGTGGAATGGTGTAATAGACTCATTGGCAGTCTCATATGGGTTACACATTGAATAAGAATATCTCAAAGGATTTCCCTTTCACATGTACAGGGCCCACCCAGACAGGACAGCCTGTCGTAATTGATTTGGAATACATAGCATACTTTACAATGCCATCATGCCAGTCTGTTTGTGCAGTAATGCTATGTCACTCAGTGACATGCCAAACATGGCAATGACAGCAATGGAGTTGGCAAGAACACCAACAGATCTGGGAGCAGGCTATACTTTACAATCATGTTTAATTGTATTGGAAGAATTTCTCATTGAACAATGAAACCCAGTCATAGAAAGGACAAAAGCATGTAGGTGCTCAGATTTGGACCGGACAGTGGACACCCTGCCTTCCCTGGAGGAATGTATGTGTAAATTAAAACAACATGGCCTCGACAAACCCCTCCACATTCCTAGCATGTTTCCTATGCTTTGTGTGATGTACTGTTGTCTCTACCTTCTTGCCCTTTGTGCTGTTGTCTGTGCCCAATAATGTTTGTAACATGTTTTATGCTGCTAACATGTGTTGCTATCATGTTGTTATGTTGTGTTTCTACCATGCTGTGTTGTCATGTGTTGCTGCCTTGCTATGTTGTTGTCTTAGGTCTCTCTTTATGTAGTGTGTTGTCTCTCTTGTTGTGATGTGTGTTTTGTCCTATATTTATAATGTATTTATTTTTACTTCTTAATCCAAAGACCCCGTCCGCGCAGCAGAATTTGTTCTTAACTGACTTGCCTAGTTGAATAAAGGTTCAATAAAAAATGTAAAATACAATTGATCTTAAACAGTCTACAGGCTACATGTGCACCACCAAGTCAGAACAGTAGGCTAAGTTATGAGGGGGAAAAGGACCACATTATTAAGGTGAGGCACATGGGCTTCTAACAGCTTAATACAAAACATACACTTAATATTGCTTTCTTAGCTACAGTATACATATATCTCTGGCATATTACATCATTTATGCAGCACCATTCAATACATTTTAGGACTTAACCTTGTTGTGCTGTGTTCACTTGAACAGGAAGGTGGCGCAGCGATCCTTCTTGTGGGCAAATTCTTTCATGAAACTTTATCAAAGTCTGACATTCTCTGGATTTATGGTGCTTTCAAGACAACTGGGAACTCTGAAAAAAACAAGTTTGAATCATGGCCTCCTTGATCTTTAGGTCAGAGCTCTAGAATGAGGCAGAGTTTCTGACTTGAAATGCCGAGTTGGATTACCATTCAAAACCTATTTTCCCAGTTGGAGCTAGTTTTTTTCCAAATTCCCATTTGTCTTGAACTCATTGATGTCTGAGATTTACCAGTTCCAAGTTTCCAGTTGTTTCGAAAGCTGCAGAAGTCATGCTAGATTGACAGCATGGCCAATCTATTCAACCTTTTCTGGCCCGTGGTGTTGCGTGAGAATGTTTATCCTTTTAAGCTTGGAAAAGAGACACTAAAACCCAGAGTTGGACCACACACCCTCTCCACCGAATAGCAGGCAGGGGGATCAAAATAGTGATTGCTTTGCGATGGTTGCATTTAGCTACTGATTCCTTCCTAACCACTCGCAAACCAATTAGGGATTTCCAACTTGTTATGTAATGTTTGTGGCCGATGAGCACCATTGCATTTTATCTATAATTTTATCTATAATTTATCTTCATATGACAAGAATTGAAAAGGATTTGCCAGTAAATTGTCGCCGTGATTCAAGATGATGACTGCTAGCTTTTTTATTTTTTATTTTAGTCTAAAACAACTTTATATCGAAGGAGTGACTTTGATTTGTTTGAGTTTAGCTTTTTATTTTATTTGATTCATAATACAAAAATCAACTTACATTGCTACATCAAACATGTCTAACAAAACAAAACACGGGTATTAACAAGAAAATACTCAAACATGCAAAAAAATATCAATAAAATAATACAAAAAATAAACAATTTTAGTGCAATTGTATTCACTCTGAAAAAATCTTATTACAATGATTCAGGAAGATGTTATTCTTGTTGTTATTCACTAGGGTTAATGTTTTAATGAGATAATTCAATTCAATCAGAAAAATAAGTAATTTTGGTATAGAATTTTTGAATTTTTGTTTGTGTATGAAGCATTTGGCAACAAGAATAAAAAACATGAACAATCATTTCAGTGGTCTTGTTATCATTGCAATAGTAACATATTATATCTTTCATGACAAAAACATAGGCAGTGTTCATAATGGTAAATAACTATTTTGCAAGGTTTTCCCAAAATTTGGACAAATTTACATTCAAAGAACAAGTGAGACAGATTCTCACCTTCTTTTTCACAGAAAACGCAGATATCATCAATAGCCACAAATTTGGATATCATAGAATTACATGGATATATCTTGTGTAAAATTCTGAAGTGCACTTCCCTAACTTTGTTTGGTATACAGTATTTGTAAGGCCTTAACCATGCATTTTTCCAGACAATGTCAGGAATAAGCATGTTCCAGAAAAACTTTCCTCTCGGTGTAAGTTGGTTTTGTGAATGAAGAATTGGTCTTATATATTTATTACAACAAGATCTCTCAAGTAAGCCCACACCTTCCAATCTGAGTTCTGGATAAACTGTGATCATTCCCAAAAATTAAGATGAATTTTCATACGTGTAGTTAGACCACTGGGAACGGCTTTGATCACAGAAATAAACTCTCTGAAAGGTATTGGAAACTCTTTCAATGTTATAAATTGTTCATATGTGAGAATATTACCCTTGTTGTCAAAAATAACAAGAACAAAGTCAATATTCCTCTCATGCCAGCTGGGGTAGAACAATGACTTTTTCCTTACAGTTATGTCTGAATTATTCCACAAAATACCTTTATGTGGGGAAAAATTGTGCAGGAAACATATTTTCTAGGCCATTAAAGCTTGTTGGTGAAACCTAGCCAATTTAGCAGGTAATCTTTTGGGAATATAATTACATTTCAGTAAAAATTGAAGACCTCCTAATTTATTAAACACATTATTTGGAATGAAATACCATATTGAATCAGTATTGATCAAACCTTATTTCAACCAGTTTATCTTGAAAGTGTTATTTATGTCAACAAAATCCAACACTTCTAGACCGCCTTCAGCCCTTTTGTTAGAAAGGACAGATTTTTTTTAGTTTGTGAGACTTATTTTTCCAGATGAAGTCAAGAAAGGTCTTATTGATCTCTTTACAAGTAGCTGGATTTACACATAACGATAATGAGGGGTACACAAAATGAGACAGTCCCTCTGCCTTGGACAGAAGTACTCTCTGCTTATCTAGCTTGCTAGCTAAGATTTAGAAAGTATGACGTTGACACGATCTGCCCAATCAAAGCTGCGGTAGATATAACGTGATTTGAGGTTATTTTATCTGTGGCCAATGACCTTGAGCCTTCTTGGATGGGCACTTCTAATGTAAATATATGGCTGCACCCAAGGGGGCTTGAACTGCCTAGCTCCCCCTTGGACTGCCTAATCTCCCTCTAGATTCTGCACTGACGTAGTGTCCCCATGAGTGACAAAACACTTGAGACAAAAAAATAGAAACTAGAGATTATCAACATCTAAGCTCTGTACTTTCCACTAGTTGCCCCTCCACCACAGAAAGCACTGAGCTAGGCTGAATTACCTGCATTTTGGAGCTGCCTTACTCAAGAAAGCAAAAAAGAGACCATGTTTGTGTGCGGCTTTATTAATTCAATATATATATTTGTAATTGTTTCAAACTCATATGTGACACGTCTTAATGCCAAAATAACATGCAAAAATATATATATTTACAGTACCAGTCAAACGTTTGGACACTCGTTCAAGGATTTTTCTTTATTTTTACTATTTTCTACATTGTAGAGTAATAGTGAAGACATATAAACTATGAAATAACACATATGGAATTATGTAGTAACCAAAAAAGTGTTAAACAAATCAAAACATATTTAAAATGTGAGATTCTTCAAATTAGCCACCCGTTTCCTTGATGACAGCTTTGCACACTCTTGGCATTCTCTCAACCAGCTTCATGAGGAATGTTTGAAGGAGATCCCACATATGCTGAGCACTTGTTGGCTGCTTTTCCTTCACTCTGCGGTCCAACTCATCCCAAACCATCTCAATTGGATTGAGGTTGGGTGATTGTGGAGTCCAGGTCATCTGATGCAGCACTCCATCACTCTCTTTGGCTAAATATCCCTTACACAGCCTGGAGGTGTGTTTTGGGTCATTGTCCTGTTGAAAAACAAATGATAGTCCCACAAAGAGCAAACCAGATGGGATGGCGTATTTCTGTAGAATGCTGTGGTAGCCATGCTGGTTAAGTGTTCCTTGAATTCTAAATAAATCACTGACAGTGTCACTAGCAAGGCACCCCCACACCATCCCACCTCCTCCTCCATGCTTCATGGTGGGAACCACACATGCGGAGATCATCCGTTCACTTACTCTGCGTTTCACAAAGACATGGCGGTTGGAATCAAAAATCTAAAATTTGGACTCATCAGACCAAAGGACAGATTTCCACCGGTTTAATATCCATTGCTCGTGTTTCTTGGCCCAAGCAAGTCTCTTCTTATTATTGGTGTCCTTTAGTAGTGGTTACTTTGCAACAATTCGACCATGAAGGCCTGATTCATGTCTCCTATGAACAGTTGATGTTGAGATGTGTCTTTTACTTGAACTCTGTGAAGCATGTATTTGGGCTGCAATCTGAGGTGCAGTTAACTCTAATAAACGTATCCTCTGCAGCAGAGGTAACTCTGGGTCTTCCTTTCCTCCCTTTCCTCACGAGAGCCAGTTTCATCATAGTGCTTGATGGTTTTTGCAACTGCACTTGAAGAAACTTTCAAAGTACTTGAAATGTTCCGCTTTGACTGACCTTCATGTCTTAAAGTAATGGACTGTTGTTTCTCTTTGCTTATTTGAGCTGTTCTTGCCATAATATGGAGTTGGTCTTTTACCAAATAGGGCTATCTTCGGTATACCACCGCTACCTTGTCACAACACAACTGATTGGCTCAAACGCATTAAGAAGGAAATAAATTCCACAAATGAACTTTTAAGAATGCACACCTGTTAGTTGAAATGCATTCCAGGTGACTATCTCATGAAGCTGGTTGAGAGAATTCCAAGAGTGTGCAAAGCTGTCATCAAAGCAAAGGGTGTTTACTTTGAAGAATCTGTAATCTAAAATATATTTTGATTTGTTTAACACTTGTTTGGTTACTAAATTATTCCATATGTGTTATTTCATTGTTTTGATGTCTTCACTATTATTCTACAATGTAGATAATAGTAAAAAATAAAGAAAAATGCTTCAATGAGTAGGTGTGTCCAAGCTTTTGACTGGTACTGTATATACACTACTGTTCAAAAGTTTGGGGTCATTAGAATGTCCTTGTTTTTTAAATGAAAGCAAATTATTTTGTCCATTAAATAGCATCAAATTGATCAGAAATACAGTGTAGACATTGTTTATGTTGTAAATGACTATTGTAGCTGGAAACCGCAGATTTTTTATGGAATATCTACATAGGCGTACAGAGGCCCATTATCAGCAGTGAAGAGGTAACTCCGGGATGCTGGCCTTCTAGGCAGAGTTCCTCTGTCCAGTGTCTGTGTTCTTTTACCCATCTTAAACTTTTCTTTTTATTGGCCAGTCTGAGATATGGCTTTTTCTTTGCAACTCTGCCTTGAAGGCCAGCATCCCGGAATTGCCTCTTCACTATTTATGTTGAGACTGGTGTTTTGCAGGTAGTATTTAATGAAGCTGCCAGTTAAGGACTTGTGAGGCATCTGTTTCTCAAACTAGACACTCTAATGTACTTGTCCTCTTGCTCAGTTGTGCACCGGGGCCTCCCACTCCTCTTTCTATTCTGGTTAGAGCCAGTTTGCACTGTTCTGTGGAGGGAGTAGTACACAGTGGGAGTGGGAGGCCCCGGTGCACAACTGAGCAAGAGGACAAGTACATTAGAGTGTCTAGTTTGAGATCTTCAATTTCTTGCCAATTTATCGCATGGCCTTCATTTTTCAGAACAAGAATAGACTGACGAGTTTCAGAAGAAAGTTCTTTGTTTCTGGCCATTTTGAGCCTGTAATCGAACCCACAAATGCTGATGCTCCAGATACTCAACTAGTCTGAAGGAGGCCAGTTGTATTGCTTCTTTAATCAGAACAACAGTTTTCAGTTGTGCTAATGTAACAGTTTAGCTTCTGTCCCTCTCCTCGCCCCTATCTGGGCTCGAATCAGGGACTCTCTGCATACATCAACAACAGCCACCCTCAAAGCATCGCTCCACAAAAGCTGCGGCCCTTGCAGAGCAAATTGAACAACTACTTCAAGGTCTCAGAGCAAGTTTTGTCAACAATTGAAACGCTATTAGCGCGCACCCCGCGAACTAGCTAGACTTTTCACATTGGTTACACTAACATAATTGCAAAATGGTTTTCTAATGATCAGTTAGCCTTTTAAAATGATGAACTTGGATTAGCTAACACAATGTGCCATTGGAACACAGGAGTGAGTGATGGTTGCTGATAATGGGCCTCTGTACACCTATGTAGATATTACATTTCCGGCTACAATAGTCATTTACAACATTAACAATGCCTACACTGTATTTCTGATCAATTTGATGTTATTTTAATAGACAAAAAAATGATTTTCTTTCAAAAACAAGGACATTTCTAAGGGACCCCAAACTTTTGAACAGTACCGAGATGTTGCAAGTTCATATCCCTGAGCTGACAAGGTACAAATCTGTTGTTCTGCCCCTGAACAGGCAGTTAACCCACTGTTCCTAGGCCGTCATTGAAAATAAGAATTTGTTCTTAACTGACTTGCCTAGTTAAATAAAGGTAAAATAAATAAAATAGTGTACATACATAAATATTTGTTTGTTTGTTAGCTAAACAAGTGCTTGTTACTGCCAACAGACATATCAGAGAATACAGCTGTTATACACTAGCATTTGCTGACATTATTGTAAGTTTGAACTCAGCTTTGTTTCAAGTTTTACTCTCCAGTGTTGAATAGACTGTTCCCAACACTTCTGTGCCAAGGCTCTGCTGAGGCAGCTGCTCGTGTGTTACTGTTGCGCGCTCAAGGTCCTCGGTGGAGATTTGCACCACCAAGGGAGACTAGGTGGGGAAAGCAGTTGTCTTTGGAGTTGATGCAGAAATATATCAAATGTAAACTGGCATCTGTGCGTTTGCTTAATCCAATAAATGTATGACTCCATGTGTAGCCAACCATTTGGAGATGCCAAATGCGCTTAATGCGCATACTGTATGTGGCTGACGGGTAATGTCCTCTGACTCATAATGTAATTTGGTAATGAAAATTAAGCGAAATTATATTAACAGGTGTAGGCCTAATATCAAGTTAGACACCTCTCAGAAAGCATTAGAGACTGTGATAAAAACTTTTTGTTGTTGTTGCATAAAGTTCCAATAAACGGTTTCCTACTAGGACTTACTTCCCAAACACCCCTTCACAACACCCAACACTACAATGGAATTATCAAATAATCCAATAATATTTTAAAACAAAGGATATTTGGAAGACATTCATGATCGTATTTGATATTATTGTTATTATTAGGTTATTTGCATCATTGGCTAAGATATATTTTTGATATGTCAACAATAGCCAAACTAATTGCGGTAGGCTACATGTCACAGTATAGTAGACCATCACACTTTCACTTGTTGTGAGTTACTTTTATCTGAACATCGGACTCCCTGGCTATGAACCCTGCGCAGTTAAATGGTTATATATTTTTTTGTTATTCGAGCGGCACTAAAGCATGATTGATAGATCAATGGCAAATCACAGAATCCCCTGTTCTTATTTGGCCAATCGTTGCGCGGGGGCGGGGTTTGTAGCTCTGCTGGAGAATGTTTTTTTCTTCCCTCTCGCAGACCGGAGAGAGAGAATCCCAAAAATGACATCCAGATTGCAGGGGAGCAGAGCAGAGAGGGAGAGAGAGACTGAGTGAGAAAGAGACTGGGAGAGAGAAAGAAAGAATTCAAAAACCCGTTCAGTTTCAGGGAGAAAACAGAGAATATCAGCTAGCCCATGTTTTATTTTACAGCTTCATACTTGGCATCTTGTGGAAAAATCCGACTTTAGAAATGTCGTTGGACACAAAGAAAACCTGAGAAGAATACACCAATGTGTTTTTGAAAACAAAAGCGTTAGCATAAACGTTTCCTGTTTCTTGACATCGTAGTAGAACGGAGAACCCCTTGGTTTGAACCCTGCGCTCCTCTCCAGTTTTGTGAAGACCACTGTCTGCTGCAGTCCAACCGTCAAGATGTGTGACCTGATGCCAGTTTCGAAACCTGCTGAAAAAATCGGCAAAATGAAAAAGTTGCGAAGAACTTTGTCAGAGAGCTTCAGTCGCATAGGTGAGTAGCCTAACCCTACTGTAGCGGTTTTAGTGCAACAATGCATAGCCTATCGCAGTTAACGGTTATGGAAAACGGTGCTGTAGCCTAGGGAACTATTCTAATAATGTCCACTCCAACTATTCGGGACGATAGCGGAATTTCACTATTACGAAAAAGCTTTACATGCGGTGGCATTCACACTGGTGGCAATCACTTTTACAACATTACGATTATGCATTATGGCAATAACTGTCATTGTGTTGCTGCAATTAAACACAATGTTACACTGTAACCGTAAATGACATTAGAAAAAGTGCATTCTAAATACATGGCTATGATATTAGCTATGTGAATATTGTAAATGGGTAGTTCATGTTGAGTGTTATCATTACTGCCGTATAAAACATCAGGGATTTGCCGATGTGCTTATTGTACAACTGGAAGGAGCTTGCTATCCAAATGGCCTGCGTGAGTAAACTCAGGCATCTAAGCAGGTACACACACTGTCTCTCTCTCTCTCTCTCTCTCTCTCTCTCTCTCTCTCTCTCTCTCTCTCTCTCTCTCTCTCTCATCCCGTGTTGGTCTATACGGTTTGGTGCATTAAAGGCTCACCAAATATCACTCCCAATGTAGACGACTGTTAAATATTCTCTCCCCACAAATGAACTGATCAGATACAACAAGAAGAGGGAACATTTACCAATATGGGTCGAATATGAGGCTGCATGAAAAAAGGTCTGCATTGACTTTTCTGCTGCATGGATTGTCCTTGTCCATATTGGTCACTGTTGCTGCTGATATCTGCATCAGCCCTCAACGTGGTGCACCGCACTATATAGGCATTGATTGATCACTCACTCGCTGTCTGTGTTTCACGGATGGTTTAACAAAGAGCATTACATCTTAGTTAGAGAAGTTGGGCTTCTTGTAACCAAATCATAATGCTTACTATACTATATACCAGTAGATATTATTATTTCCATACATGTCCTAATACAGTTTTTCTCAATTGCTAAAAGACTAAAACCCATTGGCTGAACGAAGTTCTCAGTTGCCTGGACTCATTTAGCTAATTATGCAGTCTATTTGTCAATACCTTAAACCATTTCACAATTTGCAGATCTCACTTAGACTTTTCAGCAAAATTCTAAACACGTTCTCATTCTCAAAACACATTCTGCACTCTAATGCACATGTCATCCATACTGGTAAACATAAGTGGCAACAATCAAATACAAATAGAGAACATATGTCATTGATTGAACACAACCACTCAAAATTGATCTAACCAGTTTCAAATGATGTGACACAACCAATATAAGCCAGTTCAGAGAGCAAACAACAAAAAAGAACCAAAAACTAAATTGCAAAGAGCAAAGCAGAGTAGTAATTTCTGATCAATTTTGAGCTACTATGATAGAACATGTTTTCGTTCATCAAAAGACAATGACGGAAAAATATGAATATTTTTTTTGATAATTTTTTCCAAATTCGTAATATATAATATAAATTGTAATTCATAACATGTCATAAGGCATGGGTGATGGACATCCTCAAGTTAATACATATCATACGAAATGGAACATATCATGCTAAATGGAGTTGGGAATTTGATGTGGGACCCAGATTGTAGGCTATTTATGCTACCTTGCTATTCCAGGCTATGCTACCACCTTGCATGTCAATTGCTAACTGTGCTAAGGTCATTTACTGTAGGATCTACAAACTCACAACTCTATCCTTGTCTTTTAACTGTTACTGTGTATTTCAAGTACATCGCTATGACAATGCAGCCTTCTGACCTTAGCTGAGGTTAGCTGGGATGAGACTGTTGGCCTACTTCAGGGATCATCAACTAGATTCAGCTAGATTCAACTAGATTCATAATTACAAATAATTTGTAGACTGCAAATTTGTAACGTGTGCACTGAGAGTCGGGAACAATTTCAGGGAGTGAATCGTTTAATAAATAAATGAAAACATAATACAAAACAAGAAACACAAACAACGCACATACATGAAACTGAAACAGAAACAATGACACCTGGGGAAGGAACCAATGGGAGAGACAGATATAGGGAAGGAACCAATGGGAGAGACAGATATAGGGAAGGAACCAAAGGGAGTGACATATATAGGGCAGGTAATCAAGGAGGTGATGGAGTCCAGGTGAGTGTCATTATGCGGCGATGCGCATAACGATGGTGACAGGTGTGTGCCATAATGAGCAGCCTGGTGACCTAGAGGCCGGAGAGGGAGCACACGTGACAGTACCCCCTCCCTTGCGCGTTCGGCTCCAGCAACAGGACACCAACCACAGGAACGATCCCGGGGATCAATAGCGGACCGGTCGCATGAGAGCCTGATGAGCCGGCTGAGACCTCCCCAGGTGCCTCGGTCGAGGCACGGGAACCTGTTCACCCAGCTGAGGCATGGGAGCCTGTCGAACCCGCTGAGGCATGGAAGCCTGTCGAGCCAGCTGAGGCATGGTAGCCTGTCGAGCCAGCTGAGGCATGGGAGCCTGTCGAACCCGCTGAGGCATGGAAGCCTGTCGAGCCAGCTGAGGCATGGTAGCCTGTCGAGCCAGCTGAGGCATGGGAGCCTGTTGAGCCAGCTGAGGCATGGGAGCCTGTTGAGCCAGCTGAGGCATGGGATCCTGTCGAGCCAGCTGAGGCATGGTAGCCTGTCGAGCCAGCTGAGTCAGCTGAGGCATGGTAGCCTGTCGAGCCAGCTCAGGCATGGGAGCCTGTTGAGCACGCTGAGCCAGCTGAGGCATGGGAGCCTGTTGAGCCAGTTGAGGCATGGGATCCTGTCAAGCCAGCTGAGCCAGCTGAGGCATGGTAGCCTGTCGAGCCAGCTGAGGCATGGTAGCCTGTCGAGCCAACTGAGGCATGGTAGCCTATCGATCCCGCTGAGGTATGGAAACCCGTCGAGTCAGCTGAGGCAGGGGAACCCTTCAAACCCGCTGAGGCATGGGAATCCAACAAACCAGCTGAGGCCTCCCAGGTAGCTCTGGTTCTGACACCCGGACCTGACATCACCTCCAACACAATTATTTTTAAAATTAAACACTCCCTGATGCTTCCCTTTGGTGAGGCAATTTCATTATGCACTGATGCGTGTAACAATGGTGACAGGTGTGCAGCATGGTGACCTGGAGGCCAGAGAGGGAGCACACGTGACAAAATTTACTATAACATAATAATTTCTAACCTTGCTTACATTTGCTCACGATCGCATACACTGTAAATCTCTGTATTATGCGTGGGAATACTTTGGAAACTATTTCTCAAATTATAATCAATTGGAGCTGTCTTTTATGTCCAATAATTATAATAATAAACATATTATTTTATTATAAAAAAATAAAAATCCCCCTTGGGCCTCCAGTTGGGGAATGCCTTTAAACAACTTGGAAAATTCCAGAAAATGATGTCATGGCTTTAGAAGCGTCTGATAGGCTAATTGACATCATTTGAGTCAATTGGAGGTGTACCTGTGGATGTATTTCAAGGCCTACCTTCAAACTCTGTGCCTCTTTGCTTGACATCATGGGAAAATCAAAAGAAATCAGCCAAGACCTCCACAAGTCTGGTTCATCCATGGGAGCAATTTCCAAACACCTAAAGGAGCCACGTTCATCTGTACAAACAATAGCACGCAAGTATAAACACCATGGGACCACGTAGCCGTCATACCGCTCAGGAAGGAGACACGTTCTGTCTCCTAGAGACCCACTGAGGATGTGATGAAAGAAATAAAAGCTGAAATAAATCATTCTCTCTACTATTATTCTGACATTTCACATTGATGAAATAAAGTGGTGATCCAAACTGACCTAAGACAGGGAATTTTTACTAGGATTAAATGTCAGGAATTGTGAAACTGAGTTTAAATATACTGTATTTGGCTTAGATGTATGTAAACCTCCGAATTCAACTGTATAGTATTTTATATTTATGTTCTTGAATACGAGTCCATGTTTAGTTCTGTGTTGGAAATGTTCAATATATCAGACTTGTATGTGAATGAATGTTCGAACTAAATAACAATGTCTTGTGTATTGACTCCCATTTACTGCAGTTGTAATGATCCTACTGTGTCACTGTTCTCTGATGAGAAAGACGCAATTTTATGGCTCCGCGTCTAGATGACTCTTCCTCAAAACAATGCCATTGACATGAATAAGTCATTTCACATCAAGGCCAAACAAAATACTGTTACTCCCATCTGTAACTTCCCCTGTCTCATTGTGTCAGATTAGTTGTGATACCCTCCAATCAGATAATTATTGAGTTCATTATGAGAAATTTGTAATTAAAGAGATATTTATTAGGCTATGTTTCCAAAAAGCATTTTTCAGCACTCCTCCCAGGCAATGTGGATTGGTTTGTCTTTCACAGTTAAAAACAATGCTGAAGATAAGATCTGGTTGGCACTGAATACAGTACATCTAGCTGTCAAGGAGGAAACAATCACACCGGCAACACAGCATTGTTTACCTATTGCTGTCCAATGCAATCACTATGACTTCCTGTGATTATAGTTATAGTGGCGAGAGAAGACAAGAGCTCCTCAGTCACACCAATGGGCTTCTAGTGTTGTGTTGCTCTCTCCCTGCCACACCTGGGTTCAAATATTATTTGAAATCTTTCAAAATTACTTACAGCGTTTGCCTGCCATTTGGGTGGGGTGTGCACTTTTGGGACTATTCTTTTTAATTTGAAATTGTATTTATTTTACCCGCCTTTCTCCCCAATTTCGTGGTATCCAATTGTTAGTAGTTACTATCTTGTCTCATCGCTTCTACTCCCGTAAGGGCTCAGGAGAGACAAAGGTCGAAAGCCATGCGTCCTCCGAAACACAACCCAACCCAAGCCGCACTGCTTCTTAACACAGCGCGCATCTAACCTGGAAGCCAGCCGCACCAATGTGTCGGAGGAAACACCGTGCACCTGGCGACCTGGTTAGCGCGTGCACTGCACCCAGCCCGCCACAGGAGTCGCTACTACACGATGAGACAAGGATATCCCTACCGGCCAAACCCTCCCTAACCCGGACGACGCTAGGCCAATTGTGCGTCGCCCCACGGACCTCCCGGTCGCGGCCGGCTGCGACAGAGCCTGGGCGCGAACCCAGAGTCTCTGGTGGCACAGCTAGCACTGCGATGCAGTGCCCTAGACCCCTGCGCCACCCGGGAGGCCTTTTTTGGGACTATTCTATTGGTTCCGTTGCGCCAGGCAAGATCAATCAAGCACAGCTAAAGTATATTTAAAGATTTCAAATACTATTTGAAGTGAACCCAGGTGTGTTCCCAGCCATTCACTAGTTTACTAAAGATGATGCAGTGTCTGAAAGGTCTGTCTGATAAAGCACAAACAAACTCTTCTTCTGAACGCTGCCAGTGTCGGATCATGTTGATTGACCTCGGACTGTCTGCCTGAGTGTCTACCTTAATGAAGGAAGCATAATTCATCTTTATCACACAAATAGGAAATCAGGACACAATTACAGGGCTGTGTGTGTGCGTACTGTACGTGTGTGCGTGTGTGTGTGGGTTATAAGTGAGTGCACACTGGTTGTAGGCACTGTGTTTGTTCCCTGTTCAGAAGACGTCAATGTGAGCCTGATTTTCTTCTTTTCTCTATTTTCAGCTTTCAAGAAAGAGGACAGTGGCTTTGATGAGGTGAGTTCAAAACCAGTGAAACAGCTGGTGAAATGATTGGCCCATTTTTTCAGTGCAATACAACAATATTTGATGGTAATGCTTATTGTGTTTATTGTGTTGTATCATGGATTGAATTCATAGACAGACAATGCTGTGGTGATACTGTATGCAGTTCAGTAGTTTATTTCTATGAACGGACATTAGATAGGGTTTGTAATGTGCTCATGTGTGCTGCATCAGGGCTGTCCTATCATCTCAGTAGTTCCAGTCCTCTGGGCCAGCGTTTGTCACTAGGAAGCCAACCAGACACATTCTGTGGACAGAGAAACTAACATCAGAATGATGAAAGTTTTAGCAAATGTTTTCCCAAGTATAACAATGTGTGTGTGTGTGTGTGTGTGTGCGTGTGCGTGAGTGTGTTTGCATGCGAGCGTGTGTTGATGAGGATGCCGATAAGGCCGTAGACACTAGGATGTAAATGTTAAATGCGTTGGCAGGGAAATTCTGCTTGCTTGCTCTTTTGAGTTGAAGTAACATTGATTTTTTTTTCTTCCCCCAAGCCCTCAATGCGGTGCTTTAGATTGGTATCTAAAGAGATGTTCTTGGTGAAAGATAAGGCTTAACTCCTGTGGTCTCTAAGCCTTTCCCTTTTCCAGTTGGAAATTCAAGTACACAAGGTGTAGAGAGACTGAGGAGACAGCAGCCAGCGTGAATGTTTGCTGATCTTGCTTTGGTTAATGATAACCTTATCTGTTCAGCTTATGAAGGCGGTGATGGTACAGACAAACCAGGGATTGCATTAACTAACTGAACAGCTCTGCAAATGGAGGCTGAAACTAATGCCGGGCATACACTACACAATTATGCCATGAATTCCCCAAGTTTTTTGCCATCCTAGACACATTTTCATGATCGGGGTGAAACCCTATGAACTTGGGCTAGGATCAATACGTCAGGACTTGCATAGTTTGAGTGGGTCAAGGACGCACTGACGTTCTCCAGATCCCTGTCGGATGTCCTGAAAGTTTTTGGGACACATTTAGGTTGTGCATCTTGTAGTATGAGCAGAGCTACAACGCGATTGGTCAAGGAATGCTGCCAATAGCCAATGAGCACTCAACATGTGAGACCAAAACAATGATGGCAAAGAGGAAAGTAACAACTACACACACCGTGTGGACCGAGGTGATGGAGCACAGATTGGTGGAGATGTGGAGAGAACCTGGCTGCCTTCAATGTGCAAGTTCCTTTTACGTGCCCCAGATGAGCGCAGTTTGCTCATTCCATTGGTCTTTAAGTGAAATCTCCACCCACCCGGGGCACCGGGCCATGCAAAACAAACTCCACCAATATTACATCTGCGTCCTACCATGACAGAAACCAAAAATATAATGTCATATTATCGTTACTATTTTATATTAAGTCCATATTCTGCGCCTCCGGATTAAAAAAAAAAATTCTGCCCATAATAATGTGCACACTTACAAAGCAGCTCACTGTTTGCGTGTCAGCATTTTTTCCCCACGACAACCGAGAAACGCAGGGCAGGATCAACTAGGGAATCATTATTTAATGTGAGCAGCCACGTCCTGGGGTTGAGGATGGAAAAAAGAAAGGAAAGATTTGGGACAAGGATATCATGAAATGTGACCACGTCCAAGTTGTAAAGATTTTAGAAGCTGTGTAGTGTATGCCCAGCACAACTGATGCACACAAGGGAAGAGCCACGATTAGCTGTTTTTCTACCTCTGTTAAATCTCTGGGGATGTCCCCTCCTCCCATGTTCCTGTATTCTTGCCTATCCCTACACAGATTATAAGAGTGATGGGCAATTACTCCCTGCTGCGCTCTCTCTCTCTCTCTCTCTCTCTCTCTCTCTCTCTCTCTCTCTCTCTCTCTCTCTCTCTCTCTCTCTCTCTCTCTCTCTCTCCTTGTCCCTCTCTCCCTATCACTGCTGTGGCCACCTCTCAGTTCATAATGAGCATCTCCTTTCCATGCTTTTGTATAGAGAAGCAGAACTCTAACCTTCCTCTGACCACTGGTGGACTTACCATCAGGCAGAAGAGGCAATTGCCTCAGGCCTCACATCATCAATGGACCTCATGAGCCTGCCATACATTTTTAAAATAATATTCTAATCATTTCTACCCCCCCATGCTCCGCTCAAAGCAATAAATACATCCCCATCATAATCTGTGTATAAGGTAGAGATATCCACCGATGTCGGCTGAAGGTGGCAGAGCTATAGCAGTGTTTGTCAAATTAGGTAACTTGTTACCGGGCGAAATATGAATGGAAGTGAATAGGGCATTTCCACGTCATCAATTCATATTTTTGTAACCTAAAATTCTAAATCAAATATCTAAATCATCCTTGGTATGAGCATCTTAAAACTATTCCATATGTTAGCTTAGTAGTAGTCTCACGTTGCCATACCTCCAAAATCGCATCGCTGTGTGGAGAATTTTGTATTGCAAAAACAGTTTGAATGTTGGCTCCCAGCGGCAATATTTTGATTGGATGTTACTTTTCAAGAACCCTTGCCCACAGGCCCGTTGGTGCCAGGTGTTATGTTCGGCACACTTTTCTGACTGGATAGGACACATTTTGCAGAGAGTTGGTCCGTATGCTCGTTTGCAACATTGCAGAAAATGGAAGAAAACCTCGGGGGAAACCGTTTTGTCAGAAGTGTGCTCAATACACAATCCAAATACATCGACATACTGTATATTGATGGAGATTTCAATCAGCGATTTCCTGGCCATCTTCACCATGCATGGTTGCACCTACAACACTAATTTAGTGAGCACTATTGGAGCTCCCCCCAAGCAAGGCATTTGATTGATTTGACTTGTAGCGAGGCGTCACTGATTTACGTCTGGTCTCCACCCCATTTTGCTATTTAGGGAAGACTGGTTCTCGACTCAGCCCTGGGTACTTGGACTCTAAGAGGATACAATACACATTTCTTCAGTAAAAAGGCAGGTGCTGCTGATAAAACTGCGTCGTCATCTAAGCAGAGGACATGTACAGTATGTGTAGCCCATTTATCTGATGCTGTCTGGCATGTCATACTTTGTTTTGGCCAGACAGCATCAGATACATGGGCTACATATAGTAACACAGAGGGGCGCTGTTTCGCTCGCTCGGATGCTTTCCCCGGTGAGATAGTTTCAGCCTCTATTGAATTGAAGGAAAGTTGGTGGGTGCACAGTGCACTGTTCGGATGCTGGAATTATTTTGGATGAACGTGTGAAGGTAACCTACTTTTGAAGTGATTATTTGACAATCAGATAAAAACATGACTGGTTGTGTTCATGGCACATTAAAAGGTAATACAGACTGGCCTCTGACGGGGGCCTCCAAATCACTAAGCCCGCCCCTGGCTCTGACTAAGCTCTTTCTCTCTCTCTCTCTCTCTCTCTCAATTCAATTCTATTTAAGGACTTTATTGGCAAGGAAAACACATGTTTACATTGCCAAAGCAAGTGAGCTAAATAATCATCAAAAGTTAAAAAAAAAAGTTAGAATAATAACAATTTACAGTAAACATTACACTCACAAAAGTTCCAAAATAATAAAGGCATTACAAATGTCATATTATGTGCAAATAGTTAAAGTACAAAAGGGAAAATAAATACACATAAATATGGGTTGTATTTACAATGGTGTTTGTTCTTCACTGGTTGCCCTTGTTGCAACAGTTTGCAAATCTTGCTGCTGTGATGGCACACTGTGGTATTTCACCCAAAGGATATGGGAGTTTATCAAAAATGGGTTTGTTTTCTAATTCTTTGTGGATCTGTGTAATCTGAGGGAAATATGTATCTCTAATATGGTCATACATTTGGCAGTAGGTTAGGAAGTGCAGCTCAGTTTCCACCTCATTTTGTGGGCAGTGTGCACATAGCCTGTCTTCTCTTGAGAGCCAGGTCTGCCTACGGCGGCCTTTCTCAATAATAGCAATGCTCACTGAGTCTGTACATAGTTAAAGCTTTCCTTAGGTTTAGGTCAGTCACAATGGTTAGGTATTCTGCTACTCTGTACTCTCTGTTTAGGGCCAAATAGCATTCTAGTTTGCTCTGCTTTTTGTTCATTCTTTCCAATGTGTCAAGTAATTATATTTTTGTTTTCTCATGATTTGATTAGGTCTAATTCTGTTGCTGTTCTTTTCTGGATTTTGATCATTAGCGGTATCAACCTAAATTTTGCTCTGCATGCATTATTTGGTGTCTCTCTCTCTCTCTCTCTCTCTCTCTCTCTCTCTCTCTCTTTCTCACTCTCTCCCTCTTTCTCTTTCCCAATTCCCCTCTTTTTTACTCTTTCTCTCTCCCTCCCTCTCTCCCTCTCTTGTAATCTGCAGTCTCAGCTCTGTGGTTGCACTGAGGAAGTGATTATGCTCTTTTTAAGACTTTGTCATCACAGGGGCTTTGCACAAGTCATTATTTGTGTTGGCACTGGAGTCCAGCTGTATATAAAATGTCTGTATATAAAATCTAAGTTATTTAACATTGGCATTAGTTATGTTTCCTGTGATTATGCTGATGAACATAGATTAGATATATCGCCACCACCAGTCCCTTTTATGCTACTGGGACTTTTGTGGTGAAATAATGTGAACCGGACCGTTCCAAGAAGCTGGTGCCCTGGGATATAACCCGGACCATTGGCTATAAATGGTCCAGGGAAACAATTTAAAGAATTTAGGAAAGAAAAATAACTATTTCCTGTGCAGCACCAGGGTGTCTCTGAGGGACCAGTAAGGAGAGGAATTAGCCGGCTTGTGTTTGTGTCTTAAAGAAGGGTCCATTGTTTGCTACATTGTTCAGCTGATGCATATTCATCATGGGTTGAACACCACGAGTCTGATTAAAATGTACCCAGAGTAGCTAGCCTACTACACTGCCTGAAGAATTATCAACAGTACCCTGTTAGTTTGTCTTGATATTAAATTGTTGCTCCAAGGTAATGTGACTGTATCTGGCACAGAAAGAGATATCATCTGGTCATAACTCCCAGAGAAAGAGACCAGTCATCCACAGCAGTCTTTATCCCCCTCTCTCCTCTTCTCTCTGTCCCTCTCTCCTCTTCTCTCTCACTCTTTCTCTGTGTCTTTGTCGCTCTTTCTCTCCATCCTGCTCCTATCTCTCTGATTCCTTCTCTCTTATATCTCTCTTATATCTCTCTCTGTCTCTGTCTTTCTCTCTCTTTCTCTCTCTCTCTGCCACTCAATCTCTCTTTTCATCTCCCTACCTCTCTCTCTCTCTTTCTCCTTGCCCCCCTTGCTCCCCTCTCCTAGTGGAAACACAGACGCTGTGCTGTGTGGCCTGGCTGAATGTTAAATAACACTGCTGTGGGTTTGACTGTTCTATTACAGAAGGCTGTTAGAGAACTCTGGGACGCTGAAATACACACACACACACACACACACACACACACACACACACACACACACACACACACACACACACACACACACACACACACACACACACACACACACACACACACACTGGAATGCTGAAATGGCCTCTACTTAAGAGGAAGTCTCAGGAGGCATCATGTTGAGCCATTAGAATGTGCAGATTTTAAAGGATTGTGTGTGTGTGCGTGTGCTCGTGCGTGTGTGCTAGCATGCACACATCCTCAGCTGCTGACCCACGGACTCAATCCAATTTTAGTTAACATGTAAGCCGAGTTCCATGAGTGTCGCTTTGTCTTCACTTCACACATTGTATGCACACAGAGAGATTTAAATGTGTAGCAATGCAAACAATAACTTCTGTATAATGACAATTGCAAAATATTGTTAGATTAAGGCCAAGGTCTTCAATTATTTCTGTCTATTAATAATTATTTTCTCCTTCCTTGTTTTCTCTTTTTTTTTTCTCTCTCTCTCTATCTCTCTCTTTCTCTTTCTCTCTCTCTCTCTCTCTCTCTCTGTAGCACGAGAACTTCATTATCTATTCTCAGCAGAATTGGAGTCTGGCACATTGAATAATTGAATGTGTTTGGTGTCAGGATCAGAAATGAATGCAATAAACGTCTTCATCTATCACATTAAAGACTCCAGCGATATTAGTGGAGGAGCCATTAAGACTGAACCGGATGGAAAATATGTCATTTATTTCACAGGAAACAAATCACCTTTTGGTCCTTGGGAGTTATCTGAAGGTTTTATAAAGGGAGGAACAGTGCTCTCCTGTCATCATTGTCATCTGTGTCATCATCTTTTATGTCATCACTAGCAGTCAGTCACTTCTTGAATAGCAGTATGGTATAGGCTGGAGCCATTCACCAGGCCTTAGAATGCTAGCGTGTCAAGGGCGGAGGGAGAGAAATGTAGAGAAGAGAGATGCCTGGAAGAGTGAGTTTTTCCTCTGTCAGGGGATGTAGGGATGGTTGGGTCATAGTTAAGCCCCAGAGAGGGACTGCTAGGTGGGGTAGATGGGGGAGAGAGGAGGAGGGGCGAGAGAGAGATGCTGTCACGTATTCTGCCATGGTGATGCTTGGGGATGGACTCAGCCCAGCAGAATACTCAGATAGACCATGGATTTATCTCTCTCTCTTACTCTCTCCCTCTCTCACTTGCTGACTCCTCAGAACTCCAGTTCTTTACCAAGACTGTAGCCTTGCTTTCTGTCTCAGAGCACAAATGTTTGTTGTTAGAAACTGGTTGGAATTACGCTGGTGGTTAAGAGAGGAGAGGAGGAGGGGCAGCTGGAACATTGTGGATGTATATCATATTTTTCCTGAGTGACATAGCCACAGAGGTGTGACAGTTTAAATAGCTTGTATTGGATGTCTGTCTAACACCATTAATTAAGTTTGAAATGCTGTCAGAACCTGATGACATTGTCATATTGTCTCGACATACATCCAGCTGCTTTCCCACGAGCGCGCACATCTGTCTCTAAGCCAAGGTCAGTGGTAATTGTTATTCGCTTCAAACACTTCCCATTCATAATTCAAAATGCTTAGAAAACGCAAGCTACAAACACCCCCGTTGATTTTTGGTTAAACTCTTCGTTGTTCAAAGTTAAATTAAAACAGCGTGTTTTGATGACTTTGAAAAATCCAATCAATGTTCTACATTGATAACATGCAGGCGCGGTAGCGTTGATTAGAGGGATTGACTCACTGGTTCCTGCTTTGAGGTCCCATTGACTTTCATGTCCTATAATGTTGTTCAAGTAAATCTCCACATTAATTCAATAACTGTTGAGCTACAAAGGGGTGGAAATGAAAAATAAAGGCCATATCTCTGTGAATAAGTCAGGAGGAAAGATAAAAAAGTTTTTTTTTTAAAGATAAAAAAGAACGAGTAAGGTCCGTGGAGGCTAAGGAAGAGAGGAGAAGAGGAGAGTACCAGGAGACCAGTAGTGGCCTGTGGTGTGAAACACCATGGTGTTGATTACAACCTTCCTTCACCCTAACATTGATAACACACGCGCACACGCACACTGATAACACACACAGGTGCCGCCCATGGCTTATCGATTCACCTAGCGGTGCGCTCGCCAATGTCACCCTTCCTGCCCCTGGATGTGTCTCAAGATTACCGTCCTCCCCATCCCCAAGCCCCAGGGTTCCCGTCCCCTGCATCTCCTAGATAAGGGACAGGGTCAAAGGTCATCGGGAATCTAGATAACGTCCCTCTACCGGTTTGCATCACCGTGGGCAACAATGTATGGCGAACACTCTTTAATGTTATCGTCAAGAACTCAAATAAAATAATCAAAGATGACATATATTGTCTTTCAGGATCATAGTCAGGTTCAGAAATATCACACCTTTTGTTGTTCTGAGAGGCCTTGCAGAGGTAATGTTTCACTGCAGTCAGTGCAGTAGTTGATATCATATACTATAGCTCTACTGGGAGATTGTGGATCCTGTCACTCTGACAGATGCATATACTTCATATCCACCCTTCATCTATAAGTAGGACTGGAACCGCTATAACTTAAGCTGCAGATTAGAACAGGTAGGATCCATATGCTTTTAAATAGAGTGAAACCAAACCTGTGAGTTCTTACAATGTGATCAGAGGACGACTGACGTCTCACTCATTTCTATGGTCTCTGTAGTTCCCGGGAGAGAGAGAGATGATTCCCAGAGGTTTCTTCCCGTTCTGTACCGCATGTTGAATATTCCGACCGGAATCATCCGGCTTTAATGACGGCAGGATTTCATTTCACACTTTTCGCTCACTGTGCTGCTAACCTTCCTCTCTGTAAGCTGCTTAGCCATACTATCAGACAGCGAATATTATTAAATAAAGTTTTAAGCTGTGGTAGGAAGGGAACGATAAGGAAGGAATCTGAATGAGATTACGTTAGAGTAGGTCAGAGGAATAGTTTCTGAAACCAGAACCTACTCTCTCTGAGACACTAGCTAGAGAATCCTCTTCTCAATTTCTTTCAGCGCTTAGACATTTTAGGGGGCATTCTGTAGGGTTGGAGTATCCCTCTCTGTGAGCCAGGGTAGATGTTTTCTGGAGGGTATAGTTCACCAACTGTCCTGTTGCACTGCAGAGGAGCTCGAGGGTCTCTTCATTGTATACAGATATTCAAGTGTGTGATTGTGTTTGTGTGTGTGTGTGTGTCTGTGTGTTTTCCTAGACAGGCAAGCTTTCGATCCTAGGTTACTTTAGGTTGTCTGTTTATTGAGCAGGTAGAGCTTTACACTTTGAGTCTGGTCCTCCAGAAATGCAGCAGATGTAGAGTTGACTTCACTCAGACATTAAGCAGATCCTACTCATATACACACATACACACACACACACACACACACACACACTGGGAATGTTGCCCCTAATTGCTCTCTTTCTCTTCCACTCCATTCCTCTCTCTCTCTCTCTCTCTCTCTCTCTCTCTCTCTCTCTCTCTCTCTCTCTCTCTCTCTCTCTCTCTCCTTTATCCCCTTTCTACATTATCTCTCTCTCTCTCTCTCTCTCTCTCACTCTCTCTCTCTCTCTCTCTCTCTCTCTCTCTATCTCTCTCTCTCTCCTTTCCCCTCTTTCTACATTATCTCTCTCTCTTTCTTTCTGCCTCTGTGGGTGGTCTCCTGGCTGGTTTGTGGTTCTCCTCTGGTCTGATTAGGATGGCTAGATTATGCCACAAACAGTTGTGGTGTCAGCTCCCCAAATGTTTCTATTGGCTACATCACCATGACTACTGTACACAACAAGTTCCATATGTACAGTCGTGGCCAAAAGTTTTGAGAATGACACAAATATACATTTTCACAAAGTTTGCTGCTTCATTGTCTTTAGATATTTTTGTCAGATGTTACTATGGAATACTGAAGTGTAATTACAAGCATTTCATAAGTGTCAAAGGCTTTCATTGACAATTACATGAAGTTGATGCAGAGTCAATATTTGCAGTGTTGACCCTTCTTTTTCAAGACCTCTGCAATCCGCCCTGGCATGCTGTCAATTAACTTCTGGGACACATGCTGAAAGATGGCAGCCCATTCTTGCATAATCAATGCTTGGAGTTTGTCAGAATTTGTAGGTTTTTGTTTGTCCACCCACCTCTTGAGTTCTCAATGGGATTAACTTCTTGCAGATCAGTGGGACGATAGCGCCCATTTAAAAAACTTCCGGTGAAATTGCAGAGCGCCAAATTCAATTTAAATTACTATAAATATTAAACTTTCATGAAATCACAAGTGCAGTACATCAAAATAAAGCTTAAAACTTCTTATGGCTTAGATCCCGCTAATGGGATCGATATGACAACAGCCAGTGAAAGTGCAGGGCGCCAAATTCAAAACAACAGAAATCTCATAATTAAAATTCCTCAAACATACAAGTATTTTATACTGTTTTAAAGATAAAATTGTTATTAATCCCACCACAGTGTCCGATTTCAAAAAGGCTTTACGTCGAAAGCACACCAAACGATTATGTTAGGTCTGCACCTAGTCACAGAAAAACACAGCCATTTTTCCAGCCAAAGAGAGGAGTCACAAAAAGCAGAAATAGAGATAAAATGAATCACTTTGATGATCTTCATCAGATGACACTCATAGGACTTCATGTTGCACAATACATGTATGTTTTGTTCGATAAAGTTCATATTTATATCCAAAAATCTACATTGGCGCAGTTCAGTAATGTTTTGCTTCCAAAACATCCGGTGATTTTGCAGAGCCACATCAATTTACAGAAATACTCATCATAAATGTTGATGGAAATACAAGTGTTATGCATGGAACTTTAGATAAACTTCTCCTTAATGCAACTGCTGTGTCAGATTTCGAAAAAGCTTTACTGAAAAAGCACACCATGCAATAATCTGAGTACAGCGCTCAGAGACCAAAACAAGCCATACAGATATCCGCCATGTTGTGGAGTCAACAGAAGTCAGAAATAGCATTATAAATAGTCACTTACCTTTGATGATCTTCATCCGAATGCACTCCCATGAATCTCAGTTCCACAATAAATGTTTGATTTGTTCGATAAAGTCCATAATTTATGTCCAAATACCTCCTTTTTGTTTCCGCGTTTAGTACACAATCCAAACTCACGAGGCGCGGGCAAAGCCAGGCGAAAGTTCAGACGAAAAGTCATATTACAGTTCGTAGAAACATGTCAAACAAAGTATAGAATCAATCTTTAGGATGTTTTTATCATAAATCTTCAATAATGTTTCAACCGGAAAATTCCGGTTGTAGAAATGCAATGGAACGCAGGTCGCTCTCATGTGAGCTCTCGTGATCAGCTCATGGCACTCTGCCAGACCCCTGAATCAATCAGCTCTCTTTCCCCCCTCCTTCACAGTAGAAGCCTCAAACAAGACTGTTGACATCTAGTGGAAGCCGAAGGAAGTGCAATATGACCCCATAGACACTGTATATTCGATAGGCAATGACTTGAAAAACTACAAACCTCAGATTTCCCACTTCCTGGTTGGATTCTTTCTCAGGTTTTTGCCTGCCATATGAGTTCTGTTATACTCACATACATCATTCAAACAGTTTTAGAAACTTTTCTATCCAAATCTACTAATATGCATATATATTAGCAACTGGGCCTGAGAAGCAGGCAGTTTACTCTGGGCACCTTATTCACCCAAGCTACTCAATACTGCCCCCAGCCATAAGACATTAACTTGTTGTTAATCCAGCCGCTGTGTCAGATTTCAAAAAGGCTTTATGGCGAAAGCAAACCATGCGATTATCTGAGGACAGCGCCCAGCACACAAATGCATAACAAATCATTTTCAACCAGGGAGTGGCGACACGAAAGTCAGAAATAGCGATATAATATACAGTGCCTTGCGAAAGTATTCGGCCCCCTTGAACTTTGCGACCTTTTGCTACATTTCAGGCTTCAAACATAAAGATATAAAACTGTATTTTTTTTGTGAAGAATCAACAACAAGTGGGACACAATCATGAAGTGGAACGACATTTATTGGATATTTAAAACTTTTTTAACAAATCAAAAACTGAAAAATTGGGCGTGCAAAATTATTCAGCCCCCTTAAGTTAATACTTTGTAGCGCCACCTTTTGCTGCGATTACAGCTGTAAGTCGCTTGGGGTATGTCTCTATCAGTTTTGCACATCGAGAGACTGACATTTTTTCCCATTCCTCCTTGCAAAACAGCTCGAGCTCAGTGAGGTTGGATGGAGAGCATTTGTGAACAGCAGTTATTCAGCCCCTTTACTTTCAGTGCAGAAAACTCTCTCCAGAAAACTCTCTCCAGAAGTTCAGTGAGGATCTCTGAATGATCCAATGTTGACCTAAATGACTAATGAGGATAAATACAATCCACCTGTGTGTAATCAAGTCTCCGTATAAATGCACCTGCACTGTGATAGTCTCAGAGGTCCGTTAAAAGCGCAGAGAGCATCATGAAGAACAAGGAACACACCAGGCAGGTCCGAGATACTGTTGTGAAGAGGTTTAAAGCCGGATTTGGATACAAAAAGATTTCCCAAGCTTTAAACATCCCAAGGAGCACTGTGCAAGCGATAATATTGAAATGGAAGGAGTATCAGACCACTGCAAATCTGGCCGTCCCTCTAAACTTTCAGCTCATACAAGGAGAAGACTGATCAGAGATGCAGCCAAGAGGCCCATGATCACTCTGGATGAACTGCAGAGATCTACAGCTGAGGTGGGAGACTCTGTCCATAGGACAACAATCAGTCGTATATTGCACAAATCTGGCCTTTATGGAAGAGTGGCAAGAAGAAAGCCATTTCTTAAAGATATCCATAAAAAGTGTTGTTTAAAGTTTGCCACAAGCCACCTGGGAGACACCAAACATGTGGAAGAAGGTGCTCTGGTCAGATGAAACCAAAATTGAACTTTTTGGCAACAATGCAAAACGTTATGTTTGGCGTAAAAGCAACACAGCTGAACACACCATCCCCACTGTCAAACATGGTGGTGGCAGCATCATGGTTTGGGCCTTCTTTTCTTCAGCAGGGACAGGGAAGATGGTTAAAATTGATGGGAAGATGGATGGAGCCAAATACAGGACCATTCTGGAAGAAAACCTGATGGAGTCTGCAAAAGACCTCTGAGACTGGGACGGAGATTTGTCTTCCAACAAGACAATGATCCAAAACATAAAGCAAAATCTACAATGGAATGGTTCAAAAATAAACATATCCAGGTGTTAGAATGGCCAAGTCAAAGTCCAGACCTGAATCCAATCGAGAATCTGTGGAAAGAACTGAAAACTGCTGTTCACAAATGCTCTCCATCCAACCTCACTGAGCTCGAGCTGTTTTGCAAGGAGGAATGGGAAAAAATGTCAGTCTCTCGATGTGCAAAACTGATAGAGACATACCCCAAGCGACTTACAGCTGTAATCGCAGCAAAAGGTGGCGCTACAAAGTATTAACTTAAGGGGGCTGAATAATTTTGCACGCCCAATTTTTCAGTTTTTGATTTGTTAAAAAAGTTTGAAAAATCCAATAAATGTCGTTCCACTTCATGATTGTGTCCCACTTGTTGTTGATTCTTCACAAAAAAATAAAGTTTTATATCTTTATGTTTGAAGCCTGAAATGTGGCAAAAGGTCGCAAAGTTCAAGGGGGCCGAATACTTTCGCAAGGCACTGTATATCCTAGCTTCTGGGCCTGAGTAGCAAGCAGTTTACTTTGGGCACGCTTTTCATCCGGATGTAAAAATACCGCCCCCTATTCCAAAGAAGTTAAGGTCTGGGGAGTATCCTGGCCATAGACCCAAAATATCAATGTTTTGTTCCCCAAGCCACTTAGTTATCACTTTTGCCTTATGGCAAGGTGCTCCATCATGCTGGAAAAGGCATTGTTTGTCACCAAACTGTACCTGGATGGTTGAGAGAAGTTGCTATCGGAGGATGTGTTGGTACCATTCTTTATTCATGGCTGCGTTCTTAATCAAAATTGTGAGTGAGCCCACTCCCTTGACTGAGAAGCAACCCCACACATGAATGGTCTCAGGATGCTTTACTGTTGGCATGACTTTACCCCAGTCCTCAGCAGTCCAATCCCTGTACCTTTTGCAGAATATCAGTCTGTTTTTCCTGGAGAGAAGTGGCATCTTTGCTGCCCTTCTTGACAACAGGCCATCCTCCAAAAATCTTTGCAGCTGAATCAACTTTAGGAGACGGTCCTGGCACTTGCTGGCCTTTCTTGGGCGCCCTGAAGCCTTCTTCACAACAATTGAACTGCTCTCCTTGAAGTTATTGATGATCCGATAAATGGTTGATTTAGGTGTAATCTTACTGGCAGCAATATCCTTGCCTGTGAAGCCCTTTTTGTGCAAAGCAATGATGATGGCACGTGTTTCCTTGCAGATAACCATGGTTGACAGGGGAAGAACAATGATTCCAAGCACCACCCTCCTTTTTAAGCTTCCAGTCTGTTATTCAAACTCAATCAGCATGACAGAGTGATCTCCAGCCTTGTCCCCGTCAACACTCACACCTGTGTTAACAAGGGAGTCACTGACATGATGTCAGCTGGCCCTTTTGTGGCAGGGCTGCAATTTATTGCAATTAATCTGATCACTCTTCATAACATTCTGGAGTATATGCAAATTGACATCATACAAACTGAGGCAGCAAACTGTGTGATAATTCATATTTGTGTCATTCTCAAAACTTTTGGCCACGACTGTACGTCTTCGGTCACAATACTGTCACATAGAAAGACATTTACGTCTCCCTGAGTAAACAATTGTACTTTCTTGTTCTACTTTAGGCCTATTCTTCTCTAAAATGTATCCATCATTGAAATGAATGTGGAATTTCTGAGATTCTGTGAAAATAGACTGCCACCACCGTGTTCCTATCAGGTGATTGAAAGGTACTACAGATCAGGTGTATGTAGGTTAATGTAAGCGTCAGTGTCCTACTTCTGTCTGTTTTTGATCAAACCAATGACTGTGGAACAAACCAAAAGGTATTGCTCACATCTCTGCTGCCAGTATAGCCTGCTCACTCCATTTAATATGTATCTTTAGTGTACTGTGCATGACATTTACAGTAGGTAGTTTATGCTGTATTTTTTGTCTCTAAGGCGTTTAGCCCACATGTGAAACAGCTAGCCAGGCAGTTCCACCAGGCGGTGTGTTTCAATGTTCACTCTCTGCAGTGAGGGAAAAGGCTTCTGGGCCTGCCTGCCTGTCTCCCTGTCCACCCAGCTCATGTTTTGTAGCAACACGTTTGAAAATCACTTCAAGATGTCCTACGCTAGCACTCATTTGACTTCAGAAGCCTCTGCGTTTGGTTCTCTTGCTCTTTTTTCCCTCCTTCTTCCTGAGGTAGTAGAGTAAGATATTGACAGATACCCTTGAACACCCCTCTATCCTCCTCTCTCCAGAGCGGCCCAGGGGGGAAGCTGGGAGGAACCGTCTTCCTTCTGCCAACGCTACATCACTCCTGCTCCACCCCCTCACAGGGCACACTAGGGTGTGGAGAAATATAGAGCCAATATCATTACTCATTGCTCCTTGTAAGGGCAGTGTGTGTGTGTGTGTGTGTGTGTGTGTGTGTGTGTGTGTGTGTGTGTGTGTGTGTGTGTGTGTGTGTGTGTGTGTGTGTGTGTGTGTGTGTGTGTGTGTGTGTGTGTGTGTGTGTGTGTGTGTGTGTGTGTGTGTGTGCGTGCGTGCGTGTATGCATGTGCCTACATGCTTGTATGCATCCTCTGCTGTTAACCCATTAACTCAATCCAATTCCTGTTAAGATTAAAGTAGAGTTCTCTCTTCCTCTAAACTCATTAACTTCTCATGATCAGTGTACATTCTCCTAGCAGATACCTTGATGCAGACGTAAGCCTGAATGACTGGTGGCGATGCCTTGACTTTTCAGCAGCATCAGCCATGTTTCTGTGCTTCTGTCACGGCCAGCTAATCTGGGGGTGTTAGCCTGCAGGGGTTAGGTCAGCTAATTCACAATCTGAGGATGATGGCTCAACTGAAAGCGTTGGCTTCAAGACTCTGACAGGCGGTCAGCTATTTATCACTCTCCCCTGGTTAATCTAAGAAGCGTTAGCTGCGAGGTACTCTGTTTTTTCTCAATCTAAGATTAGTGCTAATCTGAGAAATTTAGCAGTCTCCGTTTTTAGCCATCAGTCATATTTGGCAGAAAATTCCTCCAGCTAGCTGTTATAATCTTGGAACTTCATTATACAGGATTAGTACATAGTTTAACGATGCTATGGCTAGCTTAGTTTGTGTGAGTATGAATCCATACAAGATTAGACTGGTCCAAGATCAGTTTGTGCTGTCTTGCCAACTCAAGCATAGGAGTTGCCAAAACACCACTAACAGATCTGCGACCAGGCTAATACTGTATGAGATGGTTGTGGATGTATGAGTCCTGCCAGTATGAAGCCCCCGAGTGTCAGTCCTGGTGTTCAATCCCACCATCTCCTGTCTCATCGTGAATAACGTTGGTATAATACAACTGTCGTTAATCCAGCCTTCGTTAGCAAATTAACTTTCCCTCAATAGGCCCGGGAGGATACCTAATGGATTAAATATTGCTGAGATACTAAAATGCAAATGTGGCATGAACAGTATGACCAGTCTCCCCGTTGTTAGGCGAGCTTCCGTCCCGTTGTTAGGGGCGTCGTGTGGCGATGATGACTGGCGGATGTGATGTCACATCGATCATGTTGACGGCTGTTGGAGCGCTCCCATATGTTTCAGGGCTCAGACTAGGTTAGTGCTGCGCAGGGAGGAAAAGGCAATGAACCGTTACTGGGAGCTGGAAAGAGCTGACTGGTAGCTAAAATCCATCCAAAATGGCACTCTGTTCCCTACATAGTGCACTACTTTTGACCAGAGCCCTATGTAGTATAATAGTGCACTTCATAGGGATTAGATGCTGTGGGAGGAAATAAGGCATACGGAGGGTAATGGTATGGAAGACAACCATGCTTCAGTCTGGTTATTATGTTCTGGGTTCAGCAGGTAAAGCAATAAGGGCTAGTATAAATATAACACACTTTCAGAGTATTCATTTAAACTGATTACATTCTACATTTAGTTAGAGAAAGAAGCTCTGCCTCTCTCTTGTTTTGCCTCACATTTTCTCTTACATACTGAGAGTTCAAAACAATTTGGAAAAAGTGTCAAATGTCAAGGTAAATATTGTGTTTAATGATCAGCCCTTTTGAAAGGAGAAGGTTAGGGGAAAGAAACACAATGATCTCTGTTGACCTTTGGAAAGGGGGAAATATCACCTTTCATCTCTGAGCGAATAAGCACTCTTTCTTCTCTCAATTTAGACAGCTCTGCTATTTGGAGGCTCATTATGAGAGGAAGAGAGAGTGTGTGTGTGTGTGTGTGTGTGTGTGTGTGTGTGTGTGTGTGTGTGTGTGTGTGTGTGTGTGTGTGTGTGTGTGTGTGTGTGTGTGTGTGCGTGTGCGTGTGTGTATGTGTGTGTACGTGTGTGCATGTGTACACATTTGCGTGTGTGGTATGTGTGCCAGCCAGTCTGTTCACTCTACAGAGTCCAGAGAGGCCCATAGAGTCTTGCTCTGACATTTTTGGGAGGTCAGGAAGGGAAGTGGGATGTGGGAGTACTGTGGCAGGTGAGAAAATGAGAGCGAGAGAAACAGAGAGAGAGAGAGAGAGAGAGAGAAAGGTTGAGAGAGAAAGAGAGAGAGAGAGAGAGAGAGAGAGCAATAGAGACATGGATATAGGGAAGGATGAGGAAGAGGGAGAAGGATGGAGGGTGAGAGATAAGGAGTGAAGGAGAGGGATGGAGAGAAAGAAATTAGAAGGAGTGTGTGAGAGTGGGGCAATAGTGTGAAATAGTAATAGTGGTTAAGGGAGAGGGGTATAGGCGGTGAATCTCAAACCAGCCCCTTGCTCCGAAACTCTGAAGGTGACTTCTAGGGCTGGGAATTGCCAGGGATCTAACGATACAATGTTATCACTATACTTACACTCTTAGAAAAAAGACTTCCAAAAGGGTTCTGCAACTGAACCAAAAAGGGTTCCAGGTTGAACCCTTTCCAAAGAGGGTGGAACCCAAAATAGTTCTACCTGGACCCAAAAAGGATTAACTTATGGGGAATAAGTTAACCCTTTTTGGGTCCAGGTAGAACTATTTTGGGTTCCACCCTCTTTGGAAAGGGTTCAACCTGGAACCAAAAGTGGTTCTTCAATGGGTTCTTCTAAGAACCCTTTTTGGTTCTAGATACAGTGCCTTCAGAAAGTATTCACACCCCTTGACTTTTTCAACATTTTGTTGTGTCACAGCTGAATTTAAAATGGATGAAATTGAGATTTGTTGGTCACTGGCCTACACACAATACCCCATCATTTCAAAGTGGAATGATGTTTATTGAACGTTTTACAAATGAATAAAACATGTTTTGAGTTAATACGTATTGCTATGGCAAGCCTAAAAAAGTTCAGGAGTAAACATTTGCTTAACAAGTCACATAATACGTTGCATGGATTCGCTCTGTGTACAATAATAGTGTTTAACATATATTTTTTTACAACTACCTGATCTCTGCACCCCACACATACAATTATCTGTAAGGTTCCTCAGTTTAGCAGTGAATTTCAAACACAGATTCAACCACAGAGGTTTTCCAATGCCTCGCAAAGAAGGGCACCTAAAAAGCAGACATTGAATATCTCTATAAGCATGGTGAAGTTATGAATTGCTATTTGGATGGTGTATCAATATACTCAGTCACTACAAATATACAGGCGTCCTTCCTTACTCAGTTGCCAGAGTTGAAGGCCAATGGTAACTTTACATAATTTAATGGCTTTGACAGGAGAAATTTGAGGATGGATCAACAACATTGTAGTTACTCCACAATACTAACCTAAATGACAGAGTGAAAAGAAGGAAGCCTGTACAGAATAACTATTCCAAAACATGCACCCTGTTTGCAACAAGGCACTAAAGTATTACTGCAAAAAATGTGGCAAAGCAATTCACTTTTTGCCCTGAATACAAAGTCCAAATACAGCACATTACTGAGTACCACTCTCCATTTTTTCAAGCATAGTGGTAACTGCTGTTATGGGTATGCTTGTAATCGTTAAGGAATGGGGAGTTTTCAGGATGAAAAAGAAACGGAATGGAGCTAAGCAAATCAAATTGTATTTGTCACATGTGCCTAATACAACAGACCTTACAGTGAAATGCTTACAAGCTCTTAACCAACAATGCTTTAAGAAGCTTTAAGAAAATAATAAGTGTTAAGTGAAAAAAAGAAAAAAGAAATTGAAAATAAAAGTAACAAATAATTAAACAGCAGCAGTAAAATAACAAGCGAGGCTATATACAATGTGCGGGGGCAGCGGTGAGTCGAGGTAATTGAGGTAATATGTAAATGTAGGTAGAGTTAGTGACTATGCATACATTATAATCAGAGAGTAGCAGCAGCGTAAAAGAGGGGTCTAGGTAGCCATTTAATTATCTGTTCAGGAGACTTATGGCTTGGGGGTAGAAGCAGTTAAGAAGCCTTTTGGACCTAGACTTGGTGCTCCGGTACTGCTTGCCGTTCGGTAGTGGAGCGAACAGTCTATGACTGGTGTGGCTGGAGTCTCTGACAATTTTTATGGCCTTCCTCTGACACCACCTGGTATAGAGGTCCTGGAAGGCAGGAAGCTTGGCCCCAGTGATGTAATTAATAAAAACTGTTTTGAGTTAATACGTATTCAACCCCTTTGTTATGGCAAGCCTAAATAAGTTCAGGAATAAAAATTTGCTTAACAAGTCACATAATAAGTTGCATGGATCCTGACTGGTTGCAGTGATGTTCTTGATGGTGCAGCTGTAGAACGTTTTGAGGATCTGAGGACCCATGCCGAATCTTTTCAGTCTCCTGAGGGAGAATAGACTTTGTCGTGCCCTCTTCACAACTGTTTTAGTGTGTTTGGACCATGATAGTTTGTTGATGATGTGGACACCAAGGAACTTAAAGCTCTCAACCTGCTCCACTACAGCCCCGTCAATGAGAATGGGGGCGTGCTCGGTCCTCCTTTTCCTGTAGTCCACAATCATCTCCTTTGTCTTGATCATGTTGAGGGAGAGGTTGTTGTCCTGGCACCACACGGCCAGGTCTCAGACCTCCTCCCTATAGGCTGTCTCATCGTTGTCGGTGATCAGGCCTACCACTGTTGTCGTCTGCTTAACTTAATGATAGTGTTGGAGTCGTGTTTGGCCACACAGTCGTGGGTGAACAGGGAATACATGAGGGGACTAAGTACACGCCCCTGAGGGGCCCCAGTGTTAAGGACCAGCGTGGCAGACATGTTGTTGCCTACTCTTACCACCTGGGGGCGGCCTGTCAGGAAGTCCAGGATCCAGTTGCAGAGGGAGGTGTTTAGTCCTAGAGTCGTGGGCACTATGATATTTAACGCTGAGCTGTAGTCAACGAACAGCATTTTATTTCACCTTTATTTAACCAGGTAGGCAAGTTGAGAACAAGTTCTCATTTACAACTGCGACCTGGCCAAGATAAAGCATAGCAGTGTGAACAGACAACAACACAGAGTTACACATGGAGTAAACAATAAACAAGTCAATAACACAGTAGGGAAAAAAAGAGTCTATATACATTGTGTGCAAAAGACATGAGGAGGTAGGCGAATAATTACAATTTAGCAGATTAACACTGGAGTGATAAATGATCAGATGGTCATGTGCAGGTAGAGATACTGGTGTGTAAAAGAGCAGAAAAGTAAGTAAATAAAAACAGTATGGGGATGAGGTAGGTAAATTTGGTGGGCTATTTACCGATGGACTATGTACAGCTGCAGCGATCGGTTAGCTGCTCAGATAGCAGATGTTTAAAGTTGGTGAGGGAGATAAAAGTCTCCAACTTCAGCAATTTTTGCAATTCGTTCCAGTCACAGGCAGCAGAGAACTGGAAGGAAAGGCGGCCAAATCAGGTGTTGGCTTTAGGGATGATCAGTGAGATACACCTGCTGGAGTGCGTGCTACGGGTGGGTGTTGCCATCGTGACCAGTGAACTGAGATAAGGCGGAGCTTTACCTAGCATGGACTTGTAGATGACCTGGAGCCAGTCTGGCGGCGACGAATATGTAGCGAGGGCCAGCCGACAAGAGCATACAGCATACAGGTCACAGTGGTGGGTGGTATAAGGTGCTTTAGTAACAAAACGGAGGACACTGTGATAAACTGCATCCAGTTTGCTGAGTAGAGTATTGGAAGCTATTTTGTAGATGACATCGCCGAAGTCGAGGATCGGTAGGATAGTTAGTTTTACTAGGGTAAGTTTGGCGGCGTGAGTGAAGGAGGCTTTTTTTGCGAAATAGAAAGCCGACTCTAGATTTGATTTTAGATTGGAGATGTTTGATATAAGTCTGGAAGGAGAGTTTACAGTCTAACCAGACACCTAGGTACTTATCGATGTCCACATATTCTAGGTCGGAACCATCCAGGGTGGTAATGCTAGTCGGGCATGCGGGTGCAGTCAACGAACGGTTGAAAAGCATGCATTTGGATTTACTAGCGTTTAAGAGCATTTGGAGGCCACGGAAGGAGTGTTGTATGGCATTGAAGCTCGTTTGGAAGTTAGATAGCACAGTGTTTAAGGAAGGGCCAGAAGTATACAGAATGGTGTCGTCTGCGTAGAGGTGGATCAGGGAATCGCCCGCAGCAAGAGCAACATCATTGATATATACAGAGAAAAGAGTCAGCCCGAGAATTGAACCCTGTGGAGACTGCCAGAGGACCGGACAACATGCCCTCCGATTTGACACACTGAACTCTGTCTGCAAAGTAGTTGGTGAACCAGGCAAGGCAATCATTAGAAAAACTGAGGCTACTGTGTCTGCCGATAAGAATATGGTGATTGACAGAGTCGAAAGCCTTGGCCAGGTCGATGAAGACGGCTGCACAGTACTGTCTTTTATCGATGGCGGTTATGATATCGTTTAGTACCTTGAGCGTGGCTGAGGTGCACCCGTGACCGGCTCGGAAACCAGATTGCACAGCGGAGAAGGTACGGTGGGATTCGAGATGGTCAGTGATTTGTTTGGTGACTTGGCTTTCGAAGACCTTAGATAGGCAGGGCAGGATAGATATAGGTCTGTAACAGTTTGGGTCCAGGGTGTCTCCCCCTTCCCATTCTCACATAGGTGTTCCTTTTGTCCAGGTGAGAAAGGGCAGTGTGGAGTGCAATTGAGATTGCGTTATCTGTAGTTCTGTTGGGGCGGTATGCGAATTGGAGTGGGTCTAGGGCACATATGTCAGAGTCAAGGCCCGCGGGCCACATCCGGCCCGCAAGAAGGTTTTTTACGGCCCCTGGGATGATCTTGATTTATTATTAGAACCGGCCCGCAGCAAGCCGGCAGCCCGCAGATCTTTTACACGCACCAATACTACATTTCCCACAATGCAAAGGTGACGCACCGAGCAGTAGGCTGCTTCATTTCAATATTTATTGGCACAGCAGTCGTCAGCATCACAGTAAAATTAACTTTCAGATACCCATCAAAAATGGCAAAACGGAAGGTGGATACTGAGAACCGGGGGTTTCAAACAAGGTGGGAGTCGGAGTATATGTTCACGAAGGTAGCTGGAAAACCTGTGTGTCTTCTGTGTGGAGAAAGTGTGGCGGTACTGAAAGAGTATAATCTGAGACGACATTATGAAACGAAACACGCGGACAAAAACAAGAATATGGACATGGAACAAAGGCTACAAAAGGCAGAGGAATTAAAACGAGGCCTCAAATCTCGACAGGCTCTGTTCAAAAAAGCCAAATCACAAGGCCAGGCTGCTGTCAAGGCCAGTTTTATTTTGGCAGAAGAGATCGCTAAATCTCAAAAACTGCATGATTAAAGTTTGTGACGAAGTTTGCCCAGAAAAAAGGCAACTCTTTTTAAATGTGAGTCTGAGCAGAAACACCATTGCCGAGAGAGTAGACCAGTTGTCCATCAATCTAAAAGAGCAGCTTGTGAAAAAGGGAAAAGATTTTATTGCATATTCCTTGGCTGTGGATGAGAGCACCGACATTTCTGACATTGCCCAGTTGTCAATTTTCATCCGCGGAGTGGACTCCAACCTAAGCGTGACAGAGGAGTTTTTGGCTTTACGTCCTATGCATGGCACAACTACGGGGCATGATTTGTATGAAGAGGTGTCAAGATGTGTAAATGAGATGGAGCTGCCTTGGGAAAAACTTGTGGGTTTGACAACCGACGGAGCACCTGCGATGTGTGGACACAGGAGCGGACTGGTGGCGAAGATACGGGAAAAGATGCAAGAGGAAAACGCGACAGGTGAGCTGACAGCTTATCATTGTATCATACACCAGGAAGCGTTGTGCGGTAAAGCCTTGAAAATGGAGCATGTAATGAGCATCATCACGCGCACAGTTAACTTTATCAGAGCCAAAGGTTTGAATCACCGCCAGTTCAAGGCATTTCTGACGGAGTTAGAAACGGAGCATGGTGATTTGCCTTATCACACAGAGGTGCGATGGCTAAGCCAGGGAAAGGTGCTTCAAAGATGTTTCGAGCTTCGTGAGGAGATTTGTCTGTTCTTGGACAGCAAAGGGAAAGACACAACACAACTCCGAGACGAAATGTTTCTGTGTGAAATGGCTTTTCTGTGTGACATTACGAGTCATCTGAATGCAATAAACTTGCAGCTGCAGGGTCGGGATCGTGTCATCTCTGATATGTACAGTACAGTGAAGGCATTTAAAACCAAACTGACTCTGTGGGAGACGCAGATGCGGAAAGAAAATTTGAGCCACTTTCCCAGCTGCCAGACCATGAAAGAGAAGCTCTCTACCAGTGCGTTCCCGAGCACACAGTTGGCTGATAAAATAGGTATGCTTGCCGCTGACTTTCGACGCCGATTTGCTGACTTTGAAGCACAAAAAAGCAGGTTGGAACTGCTCGGTAACCCATTTGCTGTTGACGTGGAAAGCTCACCACCAAACCTCCAAATGGAGTTGATTGACCTCCAATGCAATGATGCACTGAGGGCAAAATATGCGGCAGTGGGTGCTGCGGAGTTCGCCCGTTTCCTCCCCGGCACAATGCCCCAGCTGCGCATCCAGGCTGCTCAAACGTTGTCTATGTTTGGCAGCACATACCTGTGTGAACAACTGTTTTCTTTGATGAACCTGAACAAAACATCACACAGAAGTCGACTTACTGCTGAACACCTCCACTCAATTCTGAGGATTTCTTCAGCTCAGAGCCTTACCCCGAACATTGATGAACTTGTGGAAAAGATGGGACACCACCAAGTATCACCCTCAACCTCAAACAAGTGAACATTACTGTGCAATCACATATTTAGAGTTTTTACTCAGTTCAAGTTTAAAAGTTAAAATTTAATATTTGTTTTCACTGCATGTTACTTCTCCTTAAACAAAGTGTTGTTTTTGATTAATAGATTTTTGCACTTTATTTTTTTGTATTTCAATCCAATTATATTTTAAAAATATTTCAGTTGAGTGGATGATAGAAAATTGCTATTATTGTTTTTTCTTTGAAGTAAATTTAGCCCACTTTTGCTAAAATAGAAAATATAGTCTACTGATGGTGCCTTGAATACCGGTTTCTTTCATTTAATGTTCATGTTATGGGGATATTTATATAAAGGAAATTTGTCTTTTGTGTCTGTTGAAAATTAAAGATTACTGACAGAGCCATAAGAAAATATTGCTTTATTTATCTGATCATATTGTAATATATTTGTTAGGTTTTCAGTAGGTTCAATTAGGTTCACTAGACTATATGCGTCATTTAAAAATTTTTCAATGAACATTCGAACAGTCCGGCCCTCGTCTTGTAGCTGATTTTTTTATTTGGCCCTCCGTCCATTTGACTTTGACACCCCTGGTCTAGGGTGTCCGGGAGGATGCTGTTGATGTGAACCATGACCAGCCTTTCAAAGCACTTCATGGCTACAGACGTGAGACTCGTGACTTGAATGATGCAAATCATGTTCCACTTACAAATAAAACAAGCATAAAATTCAAATTAACAAGTACCCTGTGCCGTTTTGCAATATTTAAACCTCAGTAACAGTTAAACAATTAATTTGAGAGGTGTTTCATCTGTTACGTGTCAAGTCTCGAAATCAGACATTAGCAAATGCACGTGGCAAACAGTATAATTATCACGCCTCTCCATTCTTTTGTATTAAACTGCACAAACTCCAAACATATCGCAGTGCGTGTCGGGAAAGAACTTCACTCTGAAATCTGCAACCTTGCTGGCTTGGTCAAAGTGGCTATAGGATTGTCTAATTAGCCCCTACCTACACCCTCAATCATTTTCACTCCCTCAGTTTTCACACTTGTACAAACGGCGGATTCGTACATGACCGCACAAATGGGGGGCCGTGGGGAAGGGGGTGATTTGGGATTCAACTAGGGTCTTACTGCAGTGTCCGACCCCTCCTTTGTCTGTATGTGTAGTTGTTGGTGATTAGATGTTGAGCAGCAGCTGGTGTCTATAATAAACCCTCTAATTATCTCTGAATGACGGCAGCAGCAGGTTAGTCCGACTCGTTTGGATCACAAACACACACACACACACACACACACACACACACACACACACACACACACACACACACACACACACACACACACACACACAGTCAGATGTAATTATGGAGGATATGTGCTGATTCCCATAACTAACTACTCCTCTGCTCCGGGAAAACATGCCAAACGAACCCAACACCAAACTGTAAATGTCAAAGTCTGAATTATTAATCACTGCAGCAACACATGCTGTTATGACTGCACAATGCTGCATAAATGGACATTTAATGGGAATTTTAGTCAGTCACAAACATGATGGGTGTTTGTGTATGCAGGGGGGAAGTTCTTCTGCAGTGAGATCAAAGAATTCTCTAGAACACTCTGAAGATGCAGTCCCATCCATGGATACACTATACTGACATAGTATGTTGCAATTTGGCTGCAGATCACCTCCTCATTCATACAGTACTGTAGTTTCCACATCCTACTGAAAGGAGGAATGGATGTATGGAAATCTCCTCTCTGGAAATCTGTCAAAAGCTGCTTTGTTGACAGCCCTGCTTGGCTGAAATGGAGGGATAACAAAGGCTGTCTTTCTTCCTCCGTAGCTCTGTCTCTATCTCTGTGAGGCTGTGACCTCCTCTTATCTAACGCCCGATAAGGCACTTTGTCATTCAACAGTTTACCAGCCAGCAAAGGGGACTGAAGAGTTGTTCTCTCTCTCTATTGAAGATATTTCCTGAGTGTTGCTTCCTACTTCACTTTGATAACAGCAGAAAATATATGACATTTACCATACCTCGGTCTTACAAACTAGTGTTTTTAGCTTAATAATATCCCTTATTTTAGTAAAGATTATGTACGGTCTCAACAAAGGGCTAGGGATAACCTATTGGCTTCATTAGAAGGACTGGCTGAACAGAGACTAGGGCCTCTGAGATTATATCACTCCCATGCTTTATGATGTAATTTCCTGCCCTGATGAGTATGGGAGAGGAGAGGACTTACCCTTCTGTGTCTTTTATTTATTGTTATTTCACCTTTATTTAACCAGGTAGGCTAGTTGAGAACAAGTTCTCATTTAACAACTGCGACCTAGCCAAGATAAAGCAAAGCAGTGTGACACAAACAACAACACAGAGTTACACATGGAATAAACAAACATACAGTCAATAAGGCAGTAGAAAAAGTCTATATACAGTACGTGCAAATGAGGCAGGATAAGGGAGGTAAGGCAATAAATAGGTCATAGTGGCGAAATAATTACAATTTAGCAATTAAACACTGGAGCGATAGATGTACAGAAGATGAGTGTGCATGTAGAGATACTGGGGTATAAAGGAGCAAAATAAATAACAGTATGGGGATGAGGTAGTTGGATGGGCTATTTACAGATTGGCTATGTACAGGTGCAGTGATCTGTGAGCTGCTCTGACAGCTGGTGCTTAAAGTTAGTGAGGGAGATATAAGTCTCTGAGTCATCTGAGCCCAACATTACTTAGAGTTGTATCACAGTTGGACTAAGGATGAGTGAATGGCCTGAGATGAATCTCTCTCATGTGATGGCACAGCAGTTTAAACTTTGTTTGTATGGAAACTGGACAATTAATTAGTCAATCATTGTTCTAAACCTTTCTGACCCTGTGGCAGAGCATGATGTCATCCTAGTGGTATGTTCCAATATCCCCGTCCCTGTTACTCAGTGTTGAGATTCACATCTTGAGAACAGATATTCTCTCTTAACGGCACTGGATGAGACTGGTGTCAGTCAGATTCTGTGTGGACAATGCTCTGATTGAATAGGACTCTAGTCTATAAGGGAGGTACCAATAGTACAGAGAAGGGTTCATATGTTTCTGAGGCATTGCTTTAATATTGTATGTCAATGATAGTCTTGTCACCCAATAGTCTCTCTTGATATTGGCAGTTGTGGCACATTCTTGTTTGATAGTGTTAATCAATGCACTGCTCCTCTGACTGTGCTGATCTTATCTCACCTGTTGGTGAGTCATTGCCATCTACTGGTCACATGATACTCTGAGTTCATTTAAAGAAAATGTGTAGTTTTGTCTCGTCGTGTTGTGGTTATTCACAGTACCAATCTGTCCCTTCTGTCTTTTGAACAACAATCACTAGTTAGCAAGGTAGACAGCAGTTAAGACCATATCTAACTTGAAAGGTAGAGTACGCTGTTATTTGACTTTCTGCTGAAAGTGCTCCTAATAATAGGCTTAGGTCTCTTTTCTCTCAGCAGTCTGAAATGCCAAGTTTATTCACCCTTCATTTGAAACCACCTTCCTGCAAATTACTACTCCACTCTCACTTTAGAAATCCATCCAGCCAGTCGACTTGATAAACTCAGCACCACCACCCAGAACCACGTAACGTTCCGTTGTTATTAAGGAGGATCCTCTCTGAAGTCATACATAGCCCCATATCCCTACACTTCTAGTGAACCTCAACCTCGGTGATCCTCCTCTCTCCTCCTGGTCCATCTGAAGGCAGTATGAAGCAGGGTCATCCCAAGGCCAATCCACTATTAGATGTCTTTCTTTAGCCCTATGGCTCTATAGCTCCCAGACTTCTTCTCTTTGTGGATGATGCTAGCTCAACTACCATCTATCTCTCTGAGAGTTCATCTGTGTTCCTGGAGCCGTTGGACCGCATCCCAAATGGCACTCTATTCCATATGTAAATTACTACTTCTGAGGGACCATAGGGTTCTGGTCAAAAGTAGTGCACTATGTAGGGAATAGGGTCCCATTTAGGACACAGCGTTGTACCCAGAGCTGCTCAGTGATGAGTAGGATAGGGATTATAGCTCTTCTTCTTTCAATTCAGCCGGCATTGACTCCGGAGCAGAGTCTTATTCATGTCGCTGGGATTGCAGTCTGAGTGATTTGCATTTTAAAGTCAGCAACAAAGCCACAAAGATTCAGGGTGATTCCTCACTAGCGAACAGACAGACAAGACAGGCCAACTGATGAGCTATTTGTCCATTCCGGCTATTAAGAAATAATTGTGTGAAGACCACATCCCCTTAGGCCCTGAGGCTACAGGTGTTGTTTCATTAATCAGTCTTCAATTAATTGCTACGCTGAGCTGTGGAGGCAATCAGCAGGCTTAACAATAAGCAGTGTTGTGTTTAGTGGTGTTGTGGCGGCTGGGTGTGTTATGTCTTGGTGTTTGTGATTGGGTCTCTTCTATTGATCTGTTGTTGCCTGGGCCCAGAGGTGAAGGGAGGGAGAGAGGGAGGGAGACTTCTGGAGGGGAGCCAGGGGTGTGTCACCAGCATCCTAAAACCTAAAGCAGAAGGGGGAGGCAGGTGAAGGAGAGGGGAGATGTGCTATCTGAGTTCAAGAGGAGTATCACTGCACACACACACACACTTGTTTTTTTCTATCCTCGTGGACACCAAACATTTATTTCCATTCAAAATCCTATTTTCCCTAACCCGTAACCCAAAGCATAAACCTAACTCCTAACCCTAAACTTAACCCCTAAACTTAAAATAGCCTTTGTCCTCATGGGGATGTGGGAAATGTCCGCATTAGGGAGAATTTTCCTTGTTTTACTATCCTTGTGGGGATGAGGATAGAACAAGACCACACACACACACACACACACACACACACACACACACACACACACACACACACACACACACACACACACACACACACACACACACACACACACACACACACACTAACACACCAAAATAAACAGCTGGACTGAGAAAAGCACCAGCTGTGTGGTGGTTTAGTTTGTCTTGTGTAGGATGTGCTGTACCTCATCATGGCTGATGTGAAGTGGATATGGGGTTTCTGCTGTGTTATATGCTTTTGCCCTTGGGGAACTGTCTCCTTCCTCAGAGGTAAATCAGTCAG